>NC_138245.1:29915391-29935391 GCF_964197995.2 Scardinius erythrophthalmus | reverse complement strand
CGTCTCTTGATAAACTAAAGATTGAGCCACTGATGTCACATGGACTATTTTGATGATGTCTTTATTGCCTTTCTGGACATGGACAGTATGCCGTCCATTGACTTTCAATGGAGGAACAGAAAGCCCTCGGACTAAATCTAAAATATCTTAAACTGTGTTCCGAAGATGAACGGAGGTCTTACGGGCTTGGAACGACATGAGGGTGAGTCATTAATGACATAATTTTCATTTTTGGGTGAACTAACCCTTTAACCCCACCTTGAGCCATATGTAGAGAAGGAAATATCATAGATTGGAGAGTGGGCTATTTTCACTAAGCAACCTGAACTTGCACCCGCATTGCAGCAACTTTCCCAAAAGCAGGTAATATAAACATTTCCCACAAATCAGAGGCTTCAAATGTGAGCTGACGGAATTCCTCCTCATTCCTCAGCAGTGATGCACTCTTGTCTTGAAGGATTTGAGGTTATAAACATCAGGTTCCTCTCTGTGGCATTTCTCCTTCATAAAGATATTACCATTAAACATAGAGCTTGACTTCTGTTCAGCGCAGCTAACCTTCTAACCCGCCTAACCGAACGACATAAGCACCAAATAAACCTCGTCTGCTAAAACGTCTGGCCCTTAATGATGTTTTTTTAAGCTCTCCAATTCACTAAATTGCTAAGAATATAATCCAAACAGGTTGTGTAAAGTGGCTCAAGGGTGGAAATAAAGGAAAATTGGGGTCTTAATTGGTACCACAGCGGCAAATTATTCCCACTTACCCAAAGAACTTCAAATATTTATACAATTAGTCCTTCATATAAAGTATATCACACACTCTTTAACTTGTCATAACAAGTCTTGTGCAATCAAATGCTTATATTTCTCATGCATCCAGTCAGCGTTTGTTTATTAATGTTAATGCATGTAATCCAGTGTTTCCCAGCGCTGTTCCTGGACACACACACCAACACTACACATTCTCAAACACTTCCTAATCAAACACACCTGATTCAACTCATCAGCACGTTAGTGGAGACTCCAGGACCAGACATATTTGGGTCAGATGAGGGAGACGTGCAGAATGTGTAGTGTTGGTGTGTGTCCAGGAACACTGATCTAATCTATGGTGTTCCTGAATGGCATATCTGTGTGTTCACAGGTTATGGAGGTTTGGCGTTGTCCATTGAGGGTCCCAGTAAGGTGGACATACAGACTGAAGACATGGAGGACGGCACTTGTGGCGTCTCATATTGTCCGAGTGAGCCGGGCACCTACATCGTGTCCATCAGGTTCGCAGAAGAACACGTCCCTGGTAAGAGGCTCACATGCTCAAAGCATCATTCAAACCTTCTATAGGTGTTATAATGTGGTCCAAATATGGCGTACATCTTGTTTACACATTATTTCGCAAAAGACAATATTCAAAATGGAGTAGCGTATAGTATATACTGTACATTTCCTATTACATTCCTATTACAACTGTGTATAATGTCACAAAAGATTTCTATTTCAAATAAACGCTGTTCCTTTTTTCAATTTCTATTCATTGAAAAAAGAAAATTCAACTTTTCAACATTGATAATAATCATAAATGTTTTTTGAGGAGCAAATCAGCATATTAGAATGATTTCTGAAGCATCATGTGACATTGAAGCCTTGAAAAATTCAAGCTTTGATCGCTGGAATAAATTACATTTTACAATATATTCACATAGAAAACAGCCATTTTAAAACTGTAGTAATATTTCACATTTTTACTGTATTTTTGATCAAATAAAAGCCGTCTTGGTGAGCTGAAGAGACTTCTAGCATGTGACTTACTTTTTGTTGTGTGTCTGTGTTTGCAGGAAGTCCGTTCAGCGTTCGGGTGACCGGAGAAGGTCGTATCCGCGAGAGCATCACTCGCCGTCAGAAAGCAGTGTCTGTGTCTAGTGTTGGAAGTGTGTGTGATCTCAACCTGAAGATCCCAGGTATGAACGTTCCCAGATATACAGCTGTAACCTTAAAGGGGTGGTTGATTATGATTTGACTTTTCTAACTTTAGTTAGTGTGTAATGTTGCTGTTTGAGCAGAAACAACATCTGCAAAGTTACAACGCTCAAAGTTCAGAGCAAAGGGAGATATTTGCTTTTAAAGAAATCGCTTTTTAAGGACTACAACAAACGGCTGGTAGAGACTACACCACATTCCTCCCGGGTTAATGACATCACAACCCTAGAATTTACATAAACCCCGCCCTCTGAACACGATTTATAGATTATCAAGACAGAATAGGCTAATCAATGACTTGAAGATAACTACACATAAGCTACATAAATTCATCAACTAACCATTCAGAAATGTCCTGTTGCTTCTACATGTTGTCACTTCTTCTAGAGTCTCTCCATCATTGTCTGACTCCGGTCTGAACATAAAAGGCTAAAAGTTTTTGAAATTTTCAGTGCATGTGTGTGTGAGGTAAAAGGACACAAGCAGTTGAAGCTCCGCCCTCTGTGCCGGGAGCAGCAGCTCATTTGCATTTAAAGGGACAGACACAAAAACGGTGCGTTTTTGCTCACCCTCAAAAAGTGACAATATTAACATGATATATGAAATATCTGTGGGTTATTTTGAGCTAAAACTTCACACACACACTCTGGGGACATCAAAGATTTATTTTACATCTTGTGAAAAGGGCATTATTCCACCCCTTTAATATCAAGTCAAGCGGACATCTATCCACATAAAGATTCATCTTAGAATCCGAGGTTGGAGTTTTAATGTGCTTTAGGCGTGAATTATTTATCATTTCAGCCACTTTGTCAAGGCTTGGTTTATAGGCTTGTTTAACACGCTGTAGCTCAATCTCCGACAGGAACGCCAGCCAAAAAAAGCACGAAACAAATGGATGTGCAGTTGTTTGCAGGCTCACGTCATGCGTTAATGCATTGAGTCTCCATACGTGAGTAGAAACACATGGCTCTCTGAAACAAGACATCATATGCAGGTGGAGCTGAACGTATTGAACTTGGACGTGGCTTTAGGTCTGATTTCCCCTCAGACCGGCGCAGATGTTGTTGTTCGAGTCCGTGTCGTGTGTCTGTGCTACGTGCTGCGTTAATGCTAGCTAATCTTGAGGGAAACGCTGAGACGATTTGATGGTGGAATAAAGTTTGCTAATACTGCACTTCCAGTAGGGGTCTTGGTGAAATGTCTTTTTGTGTGCACAGTTTTCCCTTCATTGTGTTTGAAAAGTAATGCGAATAAGCACAAACATTTTTTTAAACAAAGATGTTAGTCGCCATTTTCTAGTGCAAGTGACAATATTCTTCAAAAGAGACCAAAGGGCGGTTCAAAAATTAGTTTAAAATGCAAAAATGTTTCACTAGATGTGAATTTTTTTTTTTTTTATAATTAGTAGTTTAAAATAAGTAGTAATTATTTATTTTAACGTTAAAAAATCTTATTTTATTTTTTATACATTTTCTTAATACATTTCTTTTCATCCAATCCGATAAATGATAGATGTGAGCTTTGTTTGGTTTGTTTTTTCTTTTTTCTTTTTTTCTTAAACAATTTAATATGATGCTTTATGAGGGATAGATGTCAATTTACCATTATGCTGTTTTTTTATAATACCTTTCACACACAAATTTAGTTATTTTGATAAAATAAAAAAAGGACACACTGATCGTCACACACTGTTGTGCCTCTGACCTCATACACACTCTTGAAATGTTCTCGTGAGATTCAAAGACATAGAGCAGAATAACGTGTATAAATGACCGAAAATCAGACATGGGTCCTCATTTATATAGACGTGCGCATAATGATCCTAAACTGTCCTATGAAGGATTTATAAAATGTCTGTATGCACAAATGTTCATTATGGTGTGAGAACCCTATTGGAATTGCTCCGTTCATTTTAGTTATGTAATTATTACAGAGCAGTTCAAATGTTGCAAATATATCAAACACTGGTAACACTTTACATTAAGGTCCCATTAGTTAATCATTAACAAAGATGAATAAATACTGTAACAAATGTATTGCTCAGTGTTAATTTTAGATAATAAAAATGCAACTCTTCATTATTAGTTCATATCAGCTCAGGGGAATTAAGGAATATTAACAGATACAACTTTTAATTTTAATAATGTATTAGTATTCATTATAAATTTATTGTTAGTTAACTAATGCTAACGAATGGAACCTTATTGTAAAGTACCAATATATAAATGCCTACTAGATTAATCTACATTTTCATAATCCATGTTAAATAGGGCTGTGCCGGTAAACTTGACAACCGCACCACCGCGGTTGTAAAGCGCCACCGCGGTGGCTGAGTAGTACCGGCGGTGTTTTGCCTAAAAAAAATGTTTGTATATGAATGCTGTTTTACATTAATATTATGACACACAAAGCTTTGTTTACAAAAGAAATAATAGGTTTAGCAATTAAATGTTATATCGCAGCCATGGAAAAGTTTGAATTCATGACGAATGAGAGAGTTGTAGCCTACGTGAGCCCATAAACTTAAGCTTTGTCGGCTTTAAATTCTGGTTTGCGATCTGGTCACCCGATTATTAGCGAATTTAAAAATATTCCATTAGTTATTCCTTATAGAAAGCTTGAATTATCTACTTTTAAACAAAACAATTCAAAACGAAAATAAACCGACTAGCATTATGTTTTCCATATAAGTGTGCATTTCTCATCGTCAACTTCATCTTTGCAGCTCGACACTGACACACACACACACACACGCACACAAAACACTTTATTAATAAACAATTCAAATGTCTCCTTGCTATATTTGACACGTACATAATCATTACTTTTGCCGGTTCTTTGTGACAGCTGTTATGTGCGTTATTTGCAGCACTGCGTCACCCTCCGGTTACATGAACGCGTCACCACTGCATCAGCACCAGAACATGGAGATTTTATTTTAGAGAATGATCGCACAACAGACATTAGAACATTAGATATTCTATAATTAAATCAACTAATCGAATATTCAAAAATCGTGACTCATCCCTGCATGGAATCTCTTTTTTCTTTTCCCATATCTTCACTCGCGTCTCACCCAAAGACGCGTTAAACGTTTCTTCCTTTGTTCGCTTTTAGGTCGATTATTTTCGTATTCTTTACTGTGTTAAAGTAGAAAAACGCTGTAGGACAGATAGCCAACATTTTTACTTGTAAGTCAAATTATTTTTAACACAGTTTGTGCTTGTTAGACATATGATAATTGGTAAGGCGCGTCAAGTTCATTTTGTAAAGCGCGTTTCACACGCGCGGGTGATTTTAGTTTTGCTTTCTCTGGCAGCGCGCAAACAGCTTAAATGCCTTGCCCTTGTGGAAGATAAAATTCGCTCTTCATACCTTTTACTAGTAGAAAACATGAGGATATCAGAAACGAGATCGATGGTCTCTTTCCTGCTCGTGTCCACATCCCTCTCAAAGCGCAGAGCGGTAGGCTTTATCACGCGCCTTTGTGTGGAAAGTTTTTTTTTTGTTTTTGTTTTTTTTAATAGATTCAACTTTATTATATTATGTAAGTTACCAGTATTTACTGATATTTATTTCAATGCTTTTCAGGCTTTAGTGTGTTGTTTCTTTTTTTTTTTTTTAACCCCCCCCCCCAACCACCGCAACACCGCCGGTATTTGGGTCCATTACTACCGCGGTGGTAAAAAACTGCCACCGTCACAGCCCTAATGTTAAATTAATTGAATCGCTGGTATATGAGCTCCAAAAGTGTTTTTGAACATTTTCACGTCAGTTTCTGCTTTTAATAAATCCCAATTTGTTCCTCACTTCTGATGTAGGATCAAATCTGTGGTATTTAGGATTCAATCTGATCGTGCGTGCGTTTTATAAATGAGGCCCAATGCTTTTGCTGTTCCTGTTCTCCTCCTCCTTTTTCCCCACTTTACTGTTTTTCTGACCTGTTCTGTCCTTATCTTTCCTCTTTCTCTTCTGCGTCTACCGCTTTCAGTGACCTGGTTTCTTCTGGCTTTGTCTCGTGAGTTGCTCTCACGCGGCGTCTATCGCTCCCACTGCTCTCTCCGGCTCGGGGTCAAAGGTCAGGCCAGCTCAGGGTCTCCTCGCCCTCTGAGGTCGACGCGCTTCACCATGGGCAGAGTGTGGGTCACCCGGATTGGCTCGGCACCCCTGAGAAGGCCCTCTGGAGGGCTGGAGGGTGCGTTGTAAGCGCTGGGCATGTGGACGACGAGGTTGGCAGAACGCGCTGCTCTTGACGTGTTTGCATGAACGAGAGCTGCTTATTTTGCTCATCACAACTCCAGGAAATGTTCATGTTATTTACACATCGTCATGTCGTTGCAAACCTGAATGACTTTATTTCTTTTGTGGAACACGAGCCAAATGTTCATGCTGCTGTTTTTGTGCTGCATGGTTACAGATTACAGTTAGTAAGCATTTACAATAAGGTCCCATAAGTTAACATTAGATAATGCATGAACTAATTCATGAACATTTTGCATTTTAGTTAATAAAAATACAACTTTTTGTTAGTTCATTTTAGCTCAGGTCCAATAAATATTAACAGATTCTACTTTTGATTTTAATAGTGTATTAGTAAATGTTGAAATTGGTGCATTCAAGTGTTCCTGGGAAGTCTGTATTTATGAGTTGTAATTATGATATCAAGTGCGTTCAAATCACTTTCTACATAAAATTCAACAAGATTTTTTAAACTCTAAATCTATAAAATGATGAGAAATGTTTTTGTTCTTTCCTACATTACTTGAACACCCCATTACATTGAACTAAGTTTAATAAATGCTTCTCTTTTTTCTTGTTTTGCGTTTCTGGTCAAAGGTTTGGAACAATTAAGATGTAAAAAAAAAAGTTTTTAAAAAGTCTCTTCTGCTCACCAAAGCTGCATTTATTTAACCAAAAATAGTCAAACAGCGAAATTTTATTGCAAATTAATATTTATTTTTTCTATTTGAATTACGCATCAAATCATCATATTAGAGTGATTTCTGAAGGATCATGTGACACTGAAGACTGGAGTAATGATGCTGAAAATTCAGCTTTGATCACAGGAATAAATTATATTTGAACAAATATTCAAAAAATAAATGGTCATTTTAAATTGTAATTTTTTACAAAAAAAAATCTCTCAATTTTTTTTTTTCATTTTACTGATAGTGTATCTTTTTTATTTTTTTATTATTAGTTCATGTTAACTCGTGTAGTTAACTAATGTTAGCCAATGGATCCTTATTGTAAATTGCATTTGCATTTCCTTTTCCTCTAATAAACCTGAGTGCTGTAAGTATCATCTCTATTGAATGTTGCTTGCAAAACCTTGAGAAAACACAGACGTCAGAACAACTGAGCGACCATTCCTCCATATCTCTCTCTCTCTCTGAATCCTTCTGCTCTGTTCTCCCCAGAAATCGACATTCAGGACGTCTCTGCGCAGGTCACCAGCCCGTCGGGAGCCACGGAAGCGGCTGAGATCGTGTCTGTGGGAAACCACACGTACTGCGTGCGCTTCGTGCCTCAAGAGATGGGCGTCCACACGGTCAGCGTGAAGTACCGCGGGCAGCACGTGCCGGGAAGCCCCTTTCAGTTCACCGTGGGTCCGCTGGGAGAAGGCGGAGCCCATAAGGTGCGAGCGGGCGGGCCGGGTCTGGAGAAGGCCGAGGCGAGCGTGCCAGGTATCCACACCGACAAAATGTTTATTCAAATTTGGTCACTCTTTAGATTAGGGTCTAATTCTCACTATTAACTACGACTTTTGCCTCAATAAACTCCTGATTACTGCTATTTAATAGTTAGTATGGTAGTTGTTAAGTTTAGGGATTGGGTGGATCAAGGGATGTAGAATATGATCATGCAGAATAAGGCATTAATATGTGCTTTATAAGTATTAATAAACAGCAAACATCCTAGTAATATGCATGCTAATAAGCAACTAGTTAATATTGAGAATTGGACCCTAAACTAAAGTGCTGCCTTAAATGTATACATTATAAACTATATAAAAATTGTTTTAATACTTTTTAATTTTCAATTTAGTTCAAAAGGTGGAAAAGGATGAAAAATATCTTTAAATGCAATCTTGAAATAATAATATAATATATTATAAATATAATTTATAATTATTGTAATTTATAATTAAATAATTATTTATAATTATTGAGATCTTGTAATAAATTTTACCATTTATTTTAATTTTAGTTTTAAAAATGTGATGGAAAAAATATGAAAAAAAAAAACCTTTCACTCTTTACACCATTTTTTTTCTTTCTTTACCATGAACTCCTTTAAGAAATATTTAATTACTTACTCACCAGATGTTTATGGATGGTGATAAAATGTTAAATAAAATTGTATAATTTATAATAAAAAATTATACTGCTTGTAATTTAATTTCACCATTTATTTTTAATATTTAATTTTATTCAAATTAATTAAAAAAGGTGGAAAAGGGGTGGAGAATATATTTAAATGTCATCTTGAAAAAAATCGTAATGGTCCATTTAAGGCTTAATTTTTCATTCTGCAAATATAATCCATTTATCCAGTTTATTTTCTGTTGAATTACGACCGTCTTCGTGAACTGTGAATAACACTGCTGGTGACCCACAGTGTGTTTTTATAGATCTAATAATGTTGTCCCTGATCTTGTGTAGCGGAGTTTAATGTGTGGACGCGAGAGGCGGGCGCTGGCGGTCTGTCCATCGCTGTCGAGGGTCCCAGTCGTGCAGAAATCTCATTTGAGGAAAGGAAGGATGGATCATGTGGCGTCTCATATGTAGCTCAAGAACCTGGTATATTTACATACATGCATGCATGCATGCATACATACATGAATACATACATGAATACATGAATACATACATACATGAATACATGAATACATACATACATACATACATACATGCACACACTTGACCAATGCCTTTCCGTCCTGTGCTCCTTTTAAAATGTTCTCATGTGATTTGAGATCTTGTATCGCTTCATTTAATGCAGATACTGTGTAAAATACCTCTGTAACTTATCTCAAAACTCTTTGCAGGCGACTACGAAGTGTCTATAAAGTTCAACGACGAGCACATTCCCGACAGCCCGTTCCTGGTTCCCGTGTGCGCTCCCGAAGATGATGCACGTCGACTCACTGTTACCAGTCTTCAGGTGAGACATGAGGGAACATCGACACACAGATTCATGTCCACAGCTATCAAAGATCAGCGACTCAACTCTCAAACTACCCAACGCCACTTTTACAGTGGAAAACTGTAACTTATATGGAAGTTTTGCTATGTAACGACACATTCTTCCCTTAAATTTGTTTTATAAAGTTAACATGCACACTAGTGAGCTACATCGCTGTCTACATAGGCAGCTCACTTCTAATGAAACTCGTATTTGTGTGGAATTAGATGTTCTTCATAGGTAGCAACACAAATAGAGCTTTTCATATGAAGTTTATTTTTTATTTAAGAAGTCGCTTCTGCTCACCAAGACTACATTTATTTAATCAAAACAGTAATATTGTGAAATATTACCGATCAAAATGACTGTTTTCTATTGTAATGCGATTTAAAACGTCATTTATTCCTGTGATCAAAGCTGAATTTTCAGCATCATCTTCAGAGTCACCTTCAGAAATCATTCTAATATGATGATTTGATCCTCAAGAAACGTTTTTTATCGTTATTAATGTAGAACATATTAATATTTTTGTGGACTTTTTCTTTCAGGATTCTTTGAATAAAAGTTTTTTTTAATAAACAGCATTTATTTGAAATAGAAATCTTTTGTAACAACGTCTTTACTATCATTTTTGATCAATTTAATGCATTCTTGCTGAATAAAAGTATTAATTTATCCTTCTAACCCCATACTTTTGAACTTATCTAAGGAAAAATACTAAAATACTTAATCTATCGTTAAAAATACATCCTGGTTTACCACCTCTATCTAAATCAGTCCTTATTATACGCTTGATGCATTCTGAGCGTTGTGATAACAATCCACTTCACTATATCAAAGTGCAAAACTAATTTCCTAAGGGATAAATAAACTAAACTAAATATCAAGTCTCAACTATGTGATAAAGAAAGAAACATGAGATTCTGCCTTTGAATTTGGCTGAAACGAGGGATCTTAGAAGCCAGCGTAATGTTGCAGACTACCTTTAGACCAGGCTTCACATCAGAAGCGCACACATGATGGCTTAATGTTGTCTAGATAGGCAGCTCACTACGCTTTGTATCGGATTTATCCAGTGAACTCCTCTTTGAATAGCTGTCGGACATCACTCGTCTTTCTGTGGCTGTTCTGGTGTTTCTCTTGTGTTTCATTTAAAGGCTTTTAACAGACTCAGCCGTAGTAAAGCTCACTGTGGGATCAGTTGAAGCAGAGAGAGGAAGACGACACCGACTGCTAGAAACCTCCATCCAACCGTATCCCATTATTCCCTGTAGTTTAGCAAACCCTTTAGTTCTCATTTTCTCTCTTGTCAAATTGTCAAATCTCTCTCTCTCAGCTTTAGCTGATCTTAGGTGAGGCCAGGTGAGGTTATCAATATCTAAACATGTCATGTTTTTTAAGCATTTTATTGCTTTTTTGTTGTTGCATTTTTTTTTTTTTTTTTTTTTTGTCTTTAGGATTATGCACAATGTTTAAAACATATAACAATATACCTTTTATACTGTACCATAAGTTTGGGGTCAGTAAAAAAAAAATTAGTATTTTTGTGAAAGAATTTAATACTTATATTCAGCAAGAATGCATTAAATTGATCAAAAGTGACAGTAAAGACATTTATATTACAAAAGATTCTTATTTAAAATAAATGGTTTTTAACTTTTTTTTCATTGTAGAATCGTAAATATTAAGCAGTTTTCAACATTGATAATAATCAGAAATGTTTTGTGAGCAGCAAATCATCATATAAGAATGATTTCTGAAGGATCATGTGTTTTTAAATTGTAATATTTACCCTTTTTTAACTATTTTTATCAAATAAATGCAGCCTTTATGAACCGAAGAGATTTCTTTCAAAAGCATGAAAAAAAAGCACCGACCCCAAACTTTTGAACAGCAGTGTTTGTGCATCAACAGTCTTTCCCAGAATGCACTGGCTCCATATGCAAGTCTAAACTCTTGGTTCACTAATGTAGGAGTCGGGTCTGAAGGTGAACCAGCCCACATCGTTTGCAGTGCGTCTGAACGGGGCGAAGGGCAACATCGATGCCAAAGTTCACAGTCCGTCCGGAGCGCTGGAGGAGTGTGTGGTGTCTGAACTAGAGCAAGGTGACATGATCATGAGCTTATGAACTCTTCAACAGTGATGTATTTCACGCTTTAAATCATTTTCTGGTATAATTAAAAGTGAAAGGACTTTATTAATATTTGAACATGAAACTGCATTTACAACCCATTTTGCATGACATTCCACTCGGAAATGTTTTACGAGAGTAAAATGGTTTGTGAAAGTTTTCATTCTGACTTTATTTTACCATAGTGTTTGATAACACTACAATAAGATCCCATTATTAGTGCATTAAAATACAATGAGCAAATCATTTGTTACAGTTTTTATTTAACGTTAGTTTAACTGTTCATTGTTAGTTCATGTCAGCTCAGGTCCATTAAATATGAACAGATACAACTTTTCATTTTAATAATGTATTAGATTGTTGAAATTAACATTAAAGGGGTGGTATAATGGCCTTTTTACAAGATGTAAAATAAGTCTCTGATGTCCCCAGAGTGTGTGTGTGAAGTTTTAGCTCAAAATACCCCACAGATATTTTTATATAGCATGTTAAAATTGTCAATTTTTGAGGGTGAGCAAAAACGCATCGTTTTTGTGTCTGTCCTTTTAAATGCAAATGAGCTGATGCTCCCGGCACAGGGGGCGGAGCTTCAAGAGCTTCTGTCCTGAAAATTTCTAAAACGTTTAGCCTTATATGTTCAAACCGGAGTCAGACAAAGATGGAGAGACTAAAGTGACAACATGTAGAAGCAACAGGACATTTCTGAATGGTTAGTTGATGAGTTTATGAAGCTGATGTGGAGTTATCTTCTAGTCATTGATTAGCATATTCTGTCTTGATAATCTATAAATCGTGTTCAGGGGGCGGGGTTTATGTAAATTCTAGGGTTGTGATGTCACTAACCCGTGAGGAATTCGGTGTAGTCTCTACCAGCCGTTTGTTGTAGTCCTTAAAAAGCGATTTCTTTAAAAGCAAATATCTCCCTTTGCTTTGAACTTTGAGCGTTGTAATTTTGCAGATGTTGTTTATGCTCAAACAGCAACATTACACACTAACTAAAGTTAGAAAAGTCAAATCATAATCAACCACCCCTTTAATAAATGCTTTAGAACTATTTCCATTTTTCATGTTAACTCGTGTAGTTAATATAGTTAATGAAGTTTTCATATAACAAGCGTCTTGTATTCTAGTTATAACAAAAACTCAATTAACCCGGAAATTATGAATTTGCATGTTAGCGTTGGACATTGTGCTAGTAGAGTGACTTGTATATAGAAAAAGGTATATAATACACGGCAATCAAGACCCTGACTGCCATTATTTTTGTCATTAGTGTTATTAATTCTTCTTTTTGGTTCTCTGGTTAATATACTCTTCGTTTTTCAGACAAGTACGCCATCCGTTTCATCCCGCGGGAGAACGGCATCCACATCATCGACGTGAAGTTCAACGGGACACACATCCCTGGCAGTCCGTTCCAGGTCCGCGTGGGAGAACCGGGACAGATCGGTGATGCCGGACTCGTCACTGCGTACGGCGCCGGTCTAGAGAGAGGAACCACAGGTAATGCTTTCCACGTTAAACGGACACACATTACTTGCTGGCGCAGGGCTAAAAACAATTATGCAGAAATAAAAGCCTGTGCAAGTTTTCCTCTATGCCGTCAGTGTGTTTTCAACACTATGAATATTGATTGCTCGATGTTTCTTTTCACTTGGCACATCCAGAGGAAGTTACGCTCTCTCGCTCGTGTTGAACGCGCCTCATTGTTTTAGCAAAATGATTTAAACAGAAGGATCTTGGATTAGCTAACCTATTTCTCATGGATCACATCCAGAACAAATGCATGTCTTCATTGTAACTCGTCTAAGAGAAAGTCTAAAGCTCACGGGGACATTTAGCTCTGCTCCAAAACCAATGCGAAAGGTCGGCTGCATCATTATGCCTCCTCTTAAAGAGCTAGAAATCTATTGCTTTAGTCTGCATTAAAATGCATTGCAGCTGCACGAGTCTAAAGACAAAAAAGCCACATGGTTGGCTCACAGGAAAGAATAAATTTGGTTTTACAATAGCTAAAAGTGTCAGGGCAGCTTCCATCCCTCCAGCTGGTCACGTCTGATAATGTCAGTGTTAACAGCGCTGGATTGATGTTAGCAGAACAGACGAATGCTCGTGGTTTATCGGCTCTCAGCAGGTTTGCAGATGCACGGACTGTACAGAATAAAACACACACACTTCACAGACACACACTTGCATATGCATTACCAGTTTACTATGCAATGGTGCAATGTTTCCATGCATAAAGTCTACTGTGCACAAAGAAAAAGAAAGACTGTAGAAGGAAAAGAGAGAAAAATATAGTAGTACGTTATTATTCTGACCAGTCATTGTGCCGACTTTGATGGCTAACAGGAAGCAGGAAATGAGAATATTGTAGTTGTCATGAAACGGTTCATCATACACAGTCTTAAGTTGTCTTGCTCACATCATATTGACTGTCACGTCTCCTCTGACAGGTAACCAGGCCGAGTTTATCATCAATAACACCAAAGCTGGACCAGGATCTCTGTCCGTCACGATCGAGGGCCCGTCCAAGGTGAAGATGGAGTGTCAGGAGTGTCCCGAAGGGTTTAAAGTGCACTACACGCCAATGGCCCCTGGAAACTACATCATCACTATCAAATACGGCGGCCCCAACCACATCACTGGAAGCCCGTTCAAGGCCAAAGTCACAGGTGTGTGTGAAACTGAGCTGAACCAGGAGGATCCAGTGCTGGTGTTTGACGAGAACGGGTTGAGATTCAGTTGTTGGTCGAGGTGTTGAACTCTTCTTGTGGTCTTCAGGTCCACGGCTGGTGAACGTGACCAACGCCAGCGAGATGTCCACTCTGATGGTGGAGTCGGTGAGCAGGTCGAGCAGTGTGAACTCTTACAGCTCGTCCCCCAGAGCCGCCTCTGACGCCAGTAAAGTGCTCAGTCGAGGTCCAGGTCTCAGCAAGGCCTTCGTGGGCCAGAGAGCGGCTTTCACTGTCGACTGCAGTAAAGCAGGTGAGATCTCAGCTTATTACTAGCAAAAATATGAGTTTATTTTTACATATATATTTGAATGTGTGTGTATGTATGTATGGCTTAAACCCATTTTTTGAGGCTGAAAATACCGACGTGCCTTAGACTTTTGCACAGTACTGTGTATGTGTCTTATATACGTGTGTGTGCATGTATGTGTCTTATGCATGTGTGTATGTATGCGTCTTATGTATGCATGTATGTATGTCTTGTTGTGTGTGTGTGTCTTATGTATGTGTGTATGCATGTGTCTTATTTATATACATATTTTATGTAATCAATTAATAAGAAAAATAACATTAAATAAATTAACATTAAATTACACGTGAGTAATTTATTATTTTTAATTTAATACATTATATATGTAAGTATTTTTATTATATTATTATTATTATTTATTTTTTTATTAATATTATTATTATTATTATTATTATTATTATTAATAATTACATTTTATTTATTTATATATATATGTATATATATATATATATATATGTGTGTGTGTGTGTGTGTGTGTGTGTATATATATATATATATATGTGTGTGTGTGTGTGTGTGTGTGTGTGTGTGTATGTATATATATATATATATATATATATATATATATATATATATATATATATATATATATATTTATTTTATTTATTGCTGTTACTGTTAATAATAATTTTGTATATATAACTTATTTTATCATCATTATATTGTTTTGAAACCACTCTACTATTATTAATATATTTGCAATATTGTTTTTGTTTGTTATGGTAGTAGTAATAATATTAGTAGTTGTTGTTAAGTATGTGTGTGTATTTTTGGACCCTCTAATAGTTGAACATTTCGTTGCATGTATTTTTCTGTGTCTCCAGGGAAGAACATGCTCCTGGTCGGAGTTCACGGTCCCCTGACGCCCTGCGAGGAGATCTTGGTGAAACACACGGGAAACATGCAGTACAACATCAGCTACATCTTAAAGGAGCGGGGCAACTACGTTCTGGCTGTCAAGTGGGGAGACGAACACATCCCAGGCTCCCCCTTCCAAGTCACTGTCCCATAATTCCCTGCGGTTAAACCCAAAACACTCCTGAGAGAGAGAGAGAGAGAGAGAGAAAGACACTGTAAAAAAAAAAAAAAAAAAAATAGAAGGCGTCAGTGAACGAATCATTCACACCTTCATTTTGTTGAACTTTGCACTTGATCAGGTTTTTGACTGGAATGTGACGCATTATGACGGTAACGTTGACAGCATGTTGTTATGATGCATGAATTGTACATTTCTTCTGTTTGTCGATTTTGCTCAGCATAGCAAGTTTAAGGTTGAGTGTTAAAGTTGAAATGACCGTGTATGAACAAACTGATCAGGGTTTCACACCCAAACGTCTCTTTACTACTGATATTGACTCTAATTGTTCGTCTGTTTCTAACTTACTGTCACTTTTAATTTACATATTATAACATTTCCATGTCTGTGTTCGAGTCTCACTGCATAAACAGAGCTGTGATGTTTATTAACTCATAAATCAAAGCATCATCCATCTCTTCAAATCAAGCACATCTGTATACATCGTAACGGTTTCACTGCTACATATTGAATAGTTTAGAGAAGGGGGAATAAATAAAGATGTAACATAAAACAATTTCTGTATATCAAGATCTTAGACTTGCAGAGCCCTCAAGACCAAAAGTATTTTCACATTTTATCAGATTTTCTTGCTTTTTGAAGACACTAATATGCAAATGTAACTAATAGATTTATGCAGAACTCTTTTTCATTCTTCAGACCTTCATGTTTGTCTTAATTCTACTAGTTTTGATACTCAAGTGGGGAAGTATTTTGTAAGTGGCAAGGGGCGTATTTTGTATTTAGCCATTGGTGCCTTATTGTGAAACACGCAAGTAGATTTGATGTACATTTGCTTATTAAAATTGACTGGAATAAAGAATTCAGAATATACAATGTCTCGTTATTTACGTGAGAGTGAGGAAATGATCAAATGTCTTTATTTCTTGTCTTTTTTGGTGAACTGTTCCTTTAACTGTGTCGTGTTTAGACTCCCAATAACAGGAAGTGAATGGCCACCTCGATCTGTCTGTTACCACAGAAACGACCCTGAATACAGTACAATAAATGTATTGCTAAATGAACAAGCATATTTATAGTTCCAAAGGTCGAGCACATTATTCATTATTGTGCTTTGTTTAGTCAGGATTAGCTCAGGAAGAAGTCATTGTGATCAGTAAGTCCATTCAGCTCTGTGCTGATTTATTCTGTTTTGAAGAATTTTCTTGTTCATATTGTCTTGGAAATTATGTAACAGCCTTTATTTGAAAGTAAATTAGTCTAACGTTAACTTACTAGGCAGAGGGGAACGCGCTTTGTGTCTGTTTGCAGTGGGTTTGAGTTTGTAGTGTTGTAGATGAGGCTTGTAATGTCCAGAAACGTTCTGCTGCCTCCTTCAGGACAGATTTAAGCATTACAACTCCTGATTAAAGGGTTAGTTCAGGCGAAACCAGCCTAAAATACGACTAAACCAGCTTACGCTAGTTTAGCTGCTCTGTTTACTGGTTTTACGACTGTTTTGGGGCACTTTTCATCTGTTTGTGTTGGAAGACCATTATAAACCACCTAGCAAACCAGCTTAGGGTAAATTTACATGACAACGATGCACTAAAAATGGAAAAGTTTTTTCTTTTTGCGTATTGATGACAACGTTGTCAAAACTAATAACACTGTATTCATGCCAGGCCAATAGTTGAAGTCATTTTGTAAAGAAAATCGTTTTGATAAATCAGATCTGAGGAAAACGCATGAAGTGACCACGTGTAAACAGCCCCATAGACGAAACGCATCTTACGCATGCGCATTACATCATGTAACATTTTTCACTAATTCGCGTTTTTGTAGTTTACACAGAGACAATAACGGTTCCGAAATTTTCGTATGAGTTTTTTCGTATTCGTGATTCGGTGGCTCTGAATTGTCAAAACCCCATTCAAAATGCTTGCTACGGATGTGAAAAACGCAGAAAATCGAACACGATCCGAATTGGATGAAAGTTTTGGAGGCAGTATGCAAGCGTGATTGACGTGAGGTCGTATTTATTTTTTAATGTGCGAAAATTTCGAACGTTAAAAATGTTTGTGTTTTCAAAAATGTCAATCAAGTTTTGACAATTCAGAGCCACCGAATCACGAATACGAAAAAACGCATAGCCTACTGTATGAAAATTTCGGAGTCAAGGCCCTTGCACACTGAAGGCCCTTGCACACTACCGCCTTCACACTGGCAGTTGAAATCAGCTCCGTAATACGCAATACGCACCCAGCGGACGTCGTACACAACGATGAAAAGCGTCGGAAGCACTGATCTATATAGAATCACATTATATATATATATTATACTAAACTTGGGACACGTATAGATATATATATATATATATATATATATATATATATATATATATATATATATATATATATATATATATATATATATATATGTGTCATTATTTAGATCAGTGGGCGGAAGCCTCGGAAGCGAGTATATTTAAATATTGAATAATTTAATTGTATTAACTGCCCTAATAACGTTAAAACATCATGAAAATAAAAAAATTACATGACAACTAATCGTTATAAAATCATTATTTATTTTATTAAAAGTTAAGAATCCAGGTTTGTTTATCAGTACCATAGCAACGCTAACTTCCGTTGGGATTTTCGGATAGAAACCGTCCGTAGCCTTTCGCAAGAGTTCAATTTTTTGAACGCATCCGGATGGCCAACGGACACGATTTTTTTCGCACCGCACTCGTTCGCACCTGGTTCGGACCCATTCGCATGCGGTCTGCGAATCTCCATAGGAAATGAATGACTTCCGGTCGTTTCGCTGCCGTATCGGAGCTGATTTCAACTGCCAGTGTGAAGGCGGCGTAAGTCCGAAATTCGCATCCGAAATTTTCGCACGTTAAAAAATAAATACGACCTCACGTTATGTCAATCACGCTTGCACACTACCTCCGAAACTTTCGTCCGTCAAAAATAAAAAATAAAAAAATCGAATCAGGTTCGATTTTCTGCGTTTTTCGCATCCGTAGCAAGCATTTTGAATGGTGTTTTGCGAAAATTTCGGACTCAGTGTGCAAGGACCTTTACGGTATCGTTTTCAATAACTTGCACTTTGAAACCTGTTTTCAAAAGTTTGCGTTTTCAGGCCCCCAAAATGCATTGTCATGTAAATGAATGGCCAAAACGCATAGAAACATGTTCCATTTTTAGTTGAAAACAAAACATGTCGTGTAAACGGTCCCTTAGTTTCAGCATTTCTACTCTGAGACCCTATCGTTTTTCATGCCTTCTGTCTGTGTGACTCTTTCTCAGCTGAAACTGATTCTCTTTGCTCTGGTGCTCAGCAGTCTCTTTTGTTCTCCTGTCAGCACGTTCAGTGTGTGTGTGTGTTTATAAGGCCTCTCCTCTCTCCTGCTGTTGACTGATCTTTCCTCTGATTGGTCAGCTCTGCACCTCTTATGTTTCTGTGGCCTCACTGTCCCGTTAATCAGTAAGAGACATGAGGAACCTGCAGACCACCCAGGACCAGAACTTCTACCGTGAGCTGATCCTGAAGGAGGCTTACACGCGGCTGGCGTGGAAGATGAAGTACAGTGAGGAATACCCGTCCACCTTCACGGCTCGCAGGCCCAAGTCCACTGGTGTTTTTAACCCTCCAGCTGCCAGTAAACTCTCACTACCCCCTGTGGTCCAGAAGCAGGAGAAGAAGCCTGTGATCGTGCGCCGGTCCCTCAGTGAAGCCCCTCTGATGAGGCCCGTGACCCCGCAGACCAAAGCTGATCTTTATCAGGGACTCTCCAACGAAGGCAAAGGACGACACCTGTACCTGAGGAAACGAGCTCAAAAAGCCCCTGAAGAAAAGTTTGATTATCCGATTCTCTCGTCCTGGGATTATGGATGGAGATTAGGTGAGGAAAACATTTTTTCTGACAAAGTTTATTATTTACTGTAGGGTTGAGGATTTCAACAAACCTTTCAGCAATTGTAAAAGTGCTGCTTTTTGTAAACCCCACTAATGATGATTAATATTTTAGTGATAGTATCTATATTTTGGATTAATTCCTGTTTGTATTGTGACACCTTTCAGTGTTTAGGGATGGTAATGTTTTTTAATGTTTCTTCTGCTCACCAAGGCTGCATTTATTTGATAAAAAATACAGTAAAACAGAAATATTATTACAATGTAAAATAACTATTTTCTATGTGAAAATATTTTAAAATGTAATTCATTCCTGTGACCAAATCTGAATTTTCAGCATCATTACTCCAGTCTTCAGTGTCACATGATGGTTCAGAAATCACTCTAATATGATGATTTACTGCTCAGGAATGTCTGATACTATCAATATTGAAAACGTGTTATATACAGTATATATTATATTTAAGGATTCTTTGATGAATAGAACGTATTAATGTATTTAATGCATCCTTGCTGAACAAAAGCAATACTTTAAATCTTTTAAAAACTTGAAAAGTAGTGTATTAGTTAAATGGTTAATGCTGAATATGAGTTATTAAAGAGTAAAACAATAATGGCTACATGTCCTTCTGAAAATCTTCCTCCATCGAGAGCATTAAACACGTTGTTTCCTCAGGAGACTATGACATTGACTTGAAGACTCCAGCCAGCGG
>NC_138245.1:29807891-29910391 GCF_964197995.2 Scardinius erythrophthalmus | reverse complement strand
TATTAATTGCAACTTAACCTTTATTTCGCTTTTGCGAAAAATTGCATTGTATGTTTAAATTTGAGTTCGTATTCATGCATCAAACCACATATGCATAATTCAGCTAAATTAGTATTATCTGTATTTGCATGCAAAACGACATTAATAATTATGAAATATTTCTTCATGAATCCCACATGCCTGTAAATGAAGGCATACTGCTCCTTGTATGTTTTCCTCCCGAGTCTTTCACTAATGACAGAGCTAAATGTCTCTGCTCGCGTCCTGGACCGGCTGTGAGGGACAACACACACACAGATTTAGGTGCTTGTCATTTTCCTGTATTCATCAAGACTTTATGATCTCATCTAGTGTTCTATGTGAGCAGAAGTGTGTTTACCTGTTCAGGAGAGTCATGAGTTGATCAAACGCTTTTCCTTTCGCATCTTTGATCTCCAGGATGAGCATGAGGTCACAGCGACTGATGCTCTGCACGGAGAGTTTGAAATTCAGCACTATTTGTTCATATGTGACCACAAAACAAGTCACATGGGTCAATTTTTTGAAATTGAGATTTATACATAATCCGAAAGCTGAATAAATAAGCTTTCCATTGATGTGTGGTTTGTTAGGATAGGACTACTATTGATAATCTGGAATCTGAGGGTGCAAAAAAAATCATTACATTGAGAAAATCTCCTTTAAAGTTGTTCATTTATGTTGGCGATTGTGCTGCATTCACTCACAAAAATAAATGTTTTATATATTTACAGTAGGAAATTTACTAAATATCTTCATGGAACATGATCTTTACTTAATATCCTCATGATTTTTGGCATAAAAGAAAAATGGATAATTTTGACCCATACAATGTGTTGTTGGCTATTGCCACAGATATACCCGTGCGACTCGAGACTGGTGACGTGATCCAGGGTCACATATACAGTAAATTCACACTTTAAAGTAAAGGTTCCACAGCGATGCCATTTTGTGTTCCTCAAAGAACTATCTTTTGCCACTAAAGAACCTTTTGTGCAATTATTGGAAAGATTCCATGAATTAACATCCAGGTTCTTCATGGAAGCGTTCACCCTTGCCCAGTCGCCAGAATCTGAACTTGTGACCTTGGAATACCTGAGCGATCATGTGTTCCTAAAAACATAGAGAATGTCTTGTTCCTCTGTGTTCTCCTGCCTTGACACAGTAAAACAATGTCACTACAGTTCATAATAACATCCAACGACGTTTAGTAACACAATGTTATCTGATCTGGAATGCATTGACCTTTCCGTAGAGTGTGACCAAGTCTTTTAGTGAGTGTTTTTTCCCATAAAACCATTATGTTTATTATGCATTCGAACATGAATAACACACAATGCAATTTAAAGCAGTGCATTATGCACATTTAAAATAGCATTAAAGCATTTGCGTTAATTATTAAATAGCATGCAAAAATAAAAAAAGGCTTACCTCCACTATGATGTCCAGCACATCTGGTTTGGAAACTTTACTCTCTCCGAACGACTGTATGTTGAAGGAGCAGATGTTGAGGCCGACGGCTCCTCCGAGGTTCAGCAGGATCAGAGCGCTCAGCATCTCCGGGATGAAGTCAGCTCAAATAAGAGGGACTTCTGGGAACTTCCTTCATTTATACTGCAACCAAACACTTCCTGAGCTTATCTGATGGCCACTAGTTCTGCATTCGGGACAGGATGAGGAATAGGAATATTTAAATGCATTTAAATTTAAGCAGTGATTTTGATAATCTGGTTTATTTCTGATATTGCTGTTTTATGGTCGGTAAATTAAAACTTTGTAGCCAAATTGTCTGCTTTGAAATGTTGCAAGGCCTGCATTTAAAGTAAAAATTTATGTATGATGAAATTGGTTTTAAAATTGACTGTTTTATTTAATATCTATACATAGATGTGATTGTATCTCTAAGTAGGAGCAACAGTTACTGAAAAATGATTAATTTCGAGGTCATGCTTGAAATGTCATGTCATCTACCCAAATTAACAGCCTATAGTTAGATCCCTCCCTTCTTCCCGAATTCAGTGCCAACCTTCACTTGGAGTCGTTTAGGAATTTTTTTATATATGCAGTTTTGATTAAAGATATTGTCCGTCGCTGCGAGCAGGGTTCGAACCTGCGCGGGGAGACCCCATTGGATTTCAAGTCCAACGCCTTAACCACTCGGCCATCGCAGCTGTGCGCCAATACACGCCAGGTACAATTTTTAAAGTGACCGCAGCAAAAAAAAAAAAAAAAAAAAAAATAGTTTCATAATTGTGCTTTCGGTTTCTTAAAAAACGTCGACTTATACGTGTCATTTCCGTTCTGAGACGCAGGTTGTGCAGCTGACATTAACTACATTCTAAACAAAATGTTATTTTCCCGCGGTATTCCCCTTTAAATGAGCTCGTTTTCCAGTGAAACACGATGAGCGGATAGATTAAAAAAATACTGTCTTAAAAAATATGCTGCTATTTTAACTTTTCTCAAAGTGTATTATTCAAATCAAGCATGATTCAATAATTTAATCAGTATAATTATCCAGAAGACCGCTTTTGACAGTTGACCAGACGGCGCGGTGTCAGACAGTTGATCTCTGTTACAGTTCTCAACGCTGGTCATGATGGACCAATCACAGCCGTTTGTGGTTACTGGAAAAGGGATTTTAATTAATCATTTCGTAGATATGACTGCTGGCCGATTTTCTTTTGTATAAGAGGCATATTCATTTATTTAATTAATTATACTTTTAATTGACAAGTGTATCCAGTAGACCAGACGTCATCCTTGAAATCTGAATGCGCTTCAATGTGGGATTTGGTTGTGTGAGCCGGCGCGCGCCACCTGACGGACGTTTCTCCAGGAAACTGTTATTCATCCAGCAACATTTACCGCCCACTGGATTCTTCTTATGTCAGATGTGCACCTGACAGATGTTCGCTGATAATTCCTATCGACGGATCATTATTTCCCGCATCTATTCCCCTTTAAACCGAGCGAACTTCCCAGTTCCGTGAGCGCGCTCGGGTCTGCAGATCAAAGGCTGACATGACTGGGCTTTGATCGGCCTTTACTGGACATTCTCGCATTACACGGACATTTAAAGGTATGCTTACTATATATAAAGAGCAGTTGCATTTAATATTGCGATCAAATACGTTTCACTGTCATGGAACTGTATTCAAGCTCAGATCTTTGATCATATGACAGATCTGATGTGTTACAATGTAATAATATTTAATTGCGACAATGTGTCAATGTAAAGTGCATCAGAGATCTGAGTGTTATTAATTCATGGTTCTTTTTAGTAAAAATGAAAGTGTAGCGTACTCGAATTCACGTGATCTAGGCTAAATAATGAATATTGTTTTGTTTTACTTCCCTTCTTAGTTTTAACGGTCGATATTTATACTTATTCCTTAATCCATTGATAAACATAATTTAGGACTATGAAAGTAAATATAAGGGCTTATCATATATAAAGGCTATATATATGTGTGTGTGTGTGTGTGTGTCTATATAATATATATAGTCGTGTTATATAGTATATATATATATATATATATATATATATATATATATATATATATATATATATATAGTATGTACATAATGTATATAATTATATAAAATTGCATTATTTGCCCATTTATTTTGCCCATGGCTTTGTACATTTATCTATAAAGACCAGAGGTCTTTTACCCTGATGTTATTATAATTTTTGCTTCACTTGATAATTCACCTCAATTATTCCCTTTGCATCACTAATGGATTCTGTTGGTCTCATCTGTGCACATCTGTCAACCCATTTCTGTTTTTTTCTCTGTCCTTGCTTAAAAATATCTTGCAGTTATGGTTAGATAATCGAATCTGTTATGCTCGTTATAAGCTATATCTGACATAAGGTGAGGTCCAAAAGCAGTGTTTTGTGAGTTGTCAGTGCTGTGTTATTTAACAGGATGGATTTGGACGTGTTGAACATGTTCATCATTGCCGGAGGGACGCTGGCGATCCCCATACTGGCTTTCGTTGCCTCGTTCCTGCTCTGGCCCGCAGCTCTCATTAAAGTTTATCACTGGTAAGTGCTGGAGAGATCTGAGCTTAAATTTAATTTCACTTCACGAAGTCCTTCGAGTTCACGAGAGCTCATTCGTACAGAAGAGCATGTGCAAATGACCTGGATTTCTCAGTACAGACGTTCTGAGTAATTTCAGCATTTTAACACTTGTTATCTCTTTCAGTGCTGTCGTTAAACGAGACAAAAATACACAAAGCCTTATCAATACAATCAGTTACAGTTACACAAACCACAGGGTCCAATCCACAAGATAAAGTTATTTCTGTCATTAGCAGCACCAAACAGAAAAATATTGTAAAATTCCAAAGAAAATGATGTTTAACAGTGAAAAAAATTGCCAATAAAATACAACATGTTTCCAGGGCATGAAAATGATTTTCTTACTTAATATTTTTTTATCATATTTTGTTTTTTGTCTTGTCCTGTACATATACCTAAATATTCTTAAATCAAGATACACTTACTTGAGAAGCAAAAATGACTTTAAGTCATTATTATATATAAAAAATATTCAGTCATGTTTTCACTAAAAATGATAATTTTTTGTATAAAATTATGCTTAAAACAAGAAAAATATATGTCATTGAGGTAAGGAAAAATAAACATGTTTTCCCTTTGAATTAAGTTTATTTTTTCTTACCCCATGTTCTTCTTGATTTAAGGATAAACTCACTTAATTTTGATTATCAATATCTTAAGTCAATTTGCTTCTCAAGTAAATGTATCCTCATTTAAGTTGTATATTTCTATACTGGTAAGAAAAAAAATACTTGGTAAGAAAATTATTTTTTTTTGCAGTGTGGGTGTTTTCTGGCACAATATAAATAATAATAATAATTTATTTTCATTGCAATGATACAACGAGATTACATTAGAGCATTAATGGACAGTGCAGGTGAAAGGCTAATCTTTCAGGATCCATGACTGATTCTCAGGCTTGTATTGTTTAGCATGTCTCTTATCTGGTGACAGTGATAAAGCTGGTTCCTTTAACAGCCCTCTTCTTTTTATCGTGTCTCTAAACTGGGTGAAGGGACACATATCTACAAGGTGCCAATGATTCAGATAGCTTTAGCTTTGAATAATGCATGATGTTTCTATGCATCCAGGAAGCTGTGTGTGTGTGTGTGTGTGTGTGTGTGTGTGTGTGTGTGTGTGTGTGTGTGTGTGTGTGTGTGTCTGTGCATTAGCTGTAAACATGCAGCGCTGCATTTGTTGCTGATGTCAGTTGAATCTTACGCAAGCTGCCTGGTAGACTTTGGTTCTCGTAATATCTGGAAGGCAAACTTTGCTCTAAATGACACAGTCATCAAAACTGCTGTTTGCCTCTGGACCGCTTCCTTCAGTTTCACTTCTGGATTGCTCATGAACACTGTTCTCTGACTCTGAAAGCATCACTATTACTATTGCATAAATATAGGCGCAGTGCATTTTGAACATAAATGATTCCCCATGCAAGTCTTGTTACTTTATGTGATCGGACTAAATCAGTACGTTGGGTGGGATATTGTGACTTGGACCAATAAGCAACAGCCTTCCAACTATTTTTCATCATGGTTGTGAGTTTTGCACTGGCAAACTTGACTTGCATTTGCTTCAGAAAATGTATAAATAACATGGATGGTATGTAAGCATTTTAAACCTTCAGTACCATTGTGTACTTCAAATTACCACGAAATCTATTTTACATGCAGAACATTAGATTTGCATAATACAGGGTTCCCACAGGTCCTTGAATTGAAAGTTTGTGAATCTGAAAAAAAAAAAAAATTCAAGGCCCTGGAAAGTTTTTGCAAATAAACAGACACAGGTCCTTGAAAGTGCTTGAATTTATTTTGTGCAAGAAGTTTTCTGGGAAAAAAATTCCATATTATTCCCTCCATTAATGTGTTATTTCGCCAACACTTCGTGGCCTATGACACTAGCTTGCTTGATTTAGCCTATTATAGTTACGCGCATTTACGCGTTTCGTTAAGTGTTTCCCGCGTGAGGTACTTTGTGTTGTACGTTGCCATGACATTCACGCATGCACGAAACTTCTACGATGATACCTCAACGTTTCACAGACACATTTGCAAAAATAGTCTGAAACCGCTGAAACGATGTAACCTTGCTCTCTCTTGAAATGTGTCCCCACATTAAAGGTCCCGTTGCATGCGATTCCATGTTTCAAACTTTAGTTAGTGTGTAATGTTGCTGTTAGAGTATAAATAATATCTGTAAAATTATAAAGCTCAAAGTTCAATGCCAAGCGAGATATTTTATTTAACAGAAGTTGACTACAAAAAACGGCTCGATTGGACTACACCCCTCTACATCCTGCATTAGTGACATCACCAGAACCGTTTCTTGACTAACCTCCGCCCACAGGAATGCTCCCTCAACTCTACTGGCTACTTGCGCACTTCTTATAACTTAGCCTACTGTGTTTACTCAGCTCTTACGGTGATTTTCTGAAGTAAATCTGACGCTTCATTTTTTGTGTGATGTACAATAAACTTTATTAAACTCATCAGTACATGTTTGATCATCATTCAGACAGCAGACTTGTAGGTTATTAATAAATAATGGATACATAGCCTACAAGCAGATGACAAATACGTTATAATAACCGTAATTAAACTACTAAACCATACCTGTTTCATCTCTATACAGCACTCTGTCTCTGTAGGCATTATTGTCCGACTCGAAATGAACGCCGTTACTGAGAGTTTCTGATATTATCATCATTCCGTGAGATGAATTTTTCCTGACAGACTGAGCGCGAGCTCATGAAGCTCCGCCCCTTGTGTCGTCCAGCAGCACCTCATTTGCATTTAAAGGGGACACACTGAAACGGCTCGTTTTTCTGAGCCCCAAAAAATGTCAATTTAAACATGCTGTAAAAAATGATCTGTTGGGTATTTTGAGCTCAAACTTCACATACACACTCTGGGGACATCAGAGACTTATTTTACATCTTGTGAAAAGGGGCATAGAACGGGACCTTTAAGTCCTTGAGTTTGAGGGTATGGGACCTGGAAAGTCCTTGAAAGGTCCTTGAAAGTTAACCAAGGTGTGGGAACCCTGATAATAGCTTTCAGCAGCATTTTTATTTTCATGCAATTTTTATTTGAATTCAATTTCTGGTGATTTTCTCAACAGGTATTGGCGCAGAAGGCTGGGAATGCAGGTGGATTACGCAGAATATGAAGGATATCGCTTCTGTTTCTCTCACCGAGGGAATCCAGGCGCTCGTCCGTCTGTCCTCATGTTACACGGGTTCTCTGCACACAAGGACATGTGGCTCGGTGTGGTCAAGGCAAGAAACCGCAGCGGCTTAACAGTTCACAACTCAAACATGCAATTATTGGGGGTTTTAAAGGGGCAAAAATAAATATTAAATGCTCAAAATGAATGAACTATTCCATATAATAACCAACAAATCAACGCAAAGAGCAGTTATGTGATATGATTTAGAAATCTGTCAAAAAGTATTATATTCTGTTGACACAATCATTACTTTGTTTTATATGGATCAGATGATATGTAAAAAGAGAAATGTTTTTTTGCTTTGCTTTTTGTAGTTTCTCCCTAGAAATATGCACTTGGTGTGTGTTGACATGCCGGGACATGAAGGGACGACGCGCACCGGTGCTGAGGATTATTCCATAGAGGGCCAAGTCAACCGGATACATCAGGTGAAAAACAACAACAAAAACACTTATAAAATTTGGTCAAATATGGATATATTACATATTTAAAAAATATACAAAAGAATTATACTTGTGTATATATATATATATGTGTATGGATATAGCAATAATAATAATCATTTTTAATTAAATAGATTTTTACTTATGATTTTATATATATTTATATATATATATCCAACAAGTATTAAGAAGTATCAACAGTTATAATAATAATAATAATTTTTTTTTTTATTGATTTATTTATTAATTCATACAAAGACGATGGAAAAAGTCCCTGTTCTTAAAATCTGTCACTTAAGTTGATGTAATTGATCTTGATGAATCCCAGCCACTGACCCAGTTTTTCTTTTTGGCTAAACATCACACAGTGTGTAGACTAATACATCTCTCATGATGACACAGTGGATTTATTAGGCTTGCGTGTTGAGATTTCTCTGAAGTATCTTGAGATCAGTGAAAAGTCCTTGTGTCTTCATTTTCCTCTATTCTTCTCCCAGAGTTAATCAGCTTTCCTTCAACAACACGGGCTTGTGCCTAAAATAGATGCCCTTCTTCAAACCTGGGGCACTAGACTGTGTTTCCCAGCCTGAAATACACAAGCCCGTACATGATTGATTTCGGCTCGTTTGAGGTTGTCTGTATTTAAAGCAACTTGTGGTAGTTCCTGATTTGCACGGATGAGCAGACTTGAGCAGATTGCGCTGAAAGGCATTTTCTGGATGCTGAGAGAGTGTTTTGTTTCTAGATGAAGGGTGAAGCTCCTTGTTTTGATGGATGCAGATTAAAAATAACTCACTTTTATCTCTGGAGCACATTTGATGAGGTCTCTGAATAATGCTGCATCGCCCTTATGCAACTAAGAAATATCCCAGCTGACGACAAGGATCTCTCAATTATGAAACATTCTTCCAGTAATGTTATTAGAACGTTCAAAGTTATCTAACATTTTTTTTAAATGTTACTACTTGTTTTAGAATGTTCAGAGAACATTCAAATGTAACGTTCCCATAATGTTCGCATAATAATGATTAAATGGAATGTTTCGTATAACCAAGAAAAAACGTTTCATTAAAAACAGCTGTTTGTATTTTCTCGTGTTTTCCTGTTAATGTAGTTTGTGAAGTGCAGCGGCTTGAAGAAAAAGCCTTTCCATTTGATCGGCACGTCTATGGGTGGAAACGTAGCAGGAGTTTACGCTGCCCGTCACCCGACGGATCTCTGCGGCGTCACTCTCATCTGTCCAGCAGGTCTGTGTGTGTGTGTGTGTGTGTGTGTGTGTACTGGTTTGACCAACCCCCTACATTATGAGGACATGCCTAAATAAACATATGATTTGTTACTAACAAGCTAAAATGTAAAAATGCTGAAAGTTTTCTGTGATGGGTAGGTTTACGGTTTGTGTGTGTGTGTGTGTGTGTGTGTGTGTGTGTGTTGATTATGTTTCTGACCCAGTACCTCTTCAACATTGCAATGATCCTGCTGGTCAGAGTCAGTAATAATTCATCAAGGGACATTTCAACATTTGGAGCAAAGGGCCCATTCTTAGGGAATGTCAGGAACTGGAATGTTGTTTTTGTTTTTATCCTTTAATTGCAAAAGGTTGAACTTTCAAGAAATCTTATTTTGCAATGTTAGGCCACAAAGTATCATATTAATATCTTACGACATGTACTTTGTGCCAAATTCTTTTTTGATGAGGCCATTATACTGTGTGTAAACAATAACACACTGATAAAAACAGATTACTTCAGTGTGACATTTTTTTTATGATGCGTCTCCCTGAAATATGATTGCCTGTACTCAGACATTTCTTGGATTCACAGGTCTTCAGTATCCCACTGAAAGTAAGTTTGTTCAGCGTTTGAGGGAACTGGAGAAGAGTCAGGACAGTGATGGGATCCCGCTGATTCCCTCCACACCAGAGGAGATGGAGGAGATGCTCAGACTGTGTTCCTTCGTGCGCTTTAAGATTCCTAAACAGGTGTGTTTATCTGCGTTGATTCTGCGTATGAGAGTTTGAACACTGAATCAGTTTCTAATGATTTTTCTTCCTCTGGTTTCCTAGATTCTTCAAGGTCTGGTTGACGTTCGCATTCCAAACAATGACTTCTACCGAGAGTGTGAGTATCGCTGGTGTTGTTTTACTGTAACTTACTCTCTGTATCTTGTCAGCAACTCTTAATATTCTCTGCAGGTTTTATGGAGCTTGTTGGAGAAAAATCCAGACACTCTTTACATGAGAACATGCATCTCATCTCAACTCCTCTGCAAGTCATTTGGGGGAAAAACGACCAGGTATGGACATACTTTAACTGAATAGAGCACAACCGTACTTTTCTGAAAGTAAAAACGCCATTCATTTTCTCCATAGGGATACTGATTTTTAACATAACTTATAAATCTTTAAAGACAGCCCTACTGTGAGCTATGAGGTTGTTAATCGATGGTATAAGCTTTTGTTAAAACCATCAGTCCACATAATTTCAACTTATTTTTTTAATTAATCGTGTTTAACAGCAGAATTCATGGTGGAGAACTACATTACCCACGATTCTTCAGAGAAATCTCCACCAATCAGAATCCACCAATCAGAGAGTTTGTTTTGAGAATCAAAACAAACAAATCATGCCAATATAACACCCTACACTCTCAAACTACTTGTTTGTGTGTGTGTGTGTGTGTGTGTGTGTGTGTGTGTGTGTGTGTGTGTGTGTGTATACAGTGCTTCATTTTTTTAAATCCCTATGGGAAATAATGAATGGGAAAAATACTTACGCAACCAAGGCCACTGAAAATGTGGATGGATATTGTTGCAGTCCATGTTTCCTTTACTAACACACCTTAGTTTTACAGTTTCTTGAATAGTAACTGTGCAAAGCCCTCATATAGCACATGCTTTACTCACAATACAATGTTTTATAAACCATAAAATCTCCAAAACAGTTAAAAAAGAAAAAAGGTACAAGAATATCTTAATAATAGTGTGTGGTGCAATGAAATGTGCTACAGCTGCTCTGACCTTCAACTCCGTAACAGTTTGAGCAATGTGGCCACAAAACATGTTGTGAAAAAGAAATGGCATGGGTTGTAATGTGTGATGCATTACCAAGCACACATAAACTGATCTGATACTGCTAGATTTACTCAGTTGTCTATTTAAATGATTTACTGTGACAGAGTTAAAATAATGTGGTGCTTTTAGGGTTAGCAATGATAAATCACTGCTATTGCTATACTTTTCCTTCTTTGCAAGGTTTGAAATCACATATGTAGTTGTTAGTACCATTGAAAAAATGCATTTCATTACCATTAATGATCATTATAATTGTGACCTCAGTAAAGACTAAACTGTGTACCGTATCCTACAGGTGTTGGACGTGTCCGGGGCGTCAGTTCTGTCCGAAGCCGTTTCAGGATCCCAGGTTCATTTGCTAGACAACTGTGGTCACTCTGTAGTGATGGAGCGACCGAGGAAATCTGCCCAGCTCATCCTGGACTTTATCATCGCACAACAGAACGCAGGAATCAACAGCAACAAGAAACGTTCCTAAAACGGGACTCTCCTTAATACGTGGCGTGCTGGTTGGTTAAAGGTTAAGGATCTCAGCTACAAACATAAAGGCGTTGAAGCAGAAACTGGACAGATACACACATCACAGTTCAGCTTTGGATGAAAGGCTCTTTTAAAAGTAACTTTGATTTTTCAGTGTGTAAATAAGCAGTAAAAGTTATTTTTGTAGTGAACGCTCAGGGACGCTCAGCGTTGAAAAGCACTTCAGAATCTATGCAGATACAGATCCTGCAGACAGTATCGATTTCTATTACACTTGGATTAGGCCCAAAACAGTTGAATATCCCTATTTATATCATTATAATTTTCCTCTGATCTACTAGACAGCTTTTCTGGGCAACATAGGCACTTCCCTGAACTAATCGAAGGCCCAGAAATGCTGTATTTATATCCTTTTAAATTGAGACACAGCCTATACGTCTATCCCTTTAGTCATTTACCATGTTTTTCGCCATTTTATCATGATTTAATGTTGACGTTGAGTCATCACATGACAATTACATCACTTTCTTTCTACTATATAGAGTTCTTACAGATCAGTTCTTGCCGTTTTAACCTTGTACATGAGACTATCTCTTGAAAATGTTGTTTGGGAATTATGCAAACAACTGTTTCATGACTTTGCTATGGTAGTGTTAAACTCTGGTTCATATTTCATATTCATATTTTACGAATGCTTATAGTATTATTCTAGTATTAATCTATTATTATTGGTGTTTTTGTCAGTGTAGGTTCAGTTTATATGGAAACATAAGGAAACATAGTGAGTTTTTTTTTATTTTTTATTTTCAATGACTGATATCTGCATTCATTCAGTGATAACGTATCACAACATTTCATTGGAAGAATTCTCCAAATCACACAACAGAACATGGTTCAGGAATGACTACACTTCTTTATAAAAGACTTTTGAGTACATTTGCATCACATTACGGCTTGTGGCTTCACGGAAGACAAAGTCAGAAAAGTACTTAACAGTATAAATATTTTTCCAAGCTGAAAGCCTTTTAATCAAAAGAGAAAAACTTTAACTTCGAAAGTTTGATTAATAAAAAGGGTTTATATTTCTTTACAGAAATATTTTCATCTGTATCATTGCTTTTACCAAAGCAGAATCAGATTAAATCGTTGATTCTGTATCATAAGTCCATGATGACCTTGATAAAGTCTTCACTGAAGACGGAAGAGAACAAGCAATCCCAAAAATGGAAAATAAGTATTTGTTTCTAATTCATTTTTGTGGTCAAATCTATGTTGTTGCTTGTGATCTTAGGCAAATTATCTTTGTAGCCCTGATAAGGACAATAATAAAGTCTTTAAAAAATGACATGAAGATGCATTTAATGTAAAAGTCAATGTTGTCTAATATAGACGTCAGTATATGTTCCCATCAGGAACTCTTGAGTCTTCATAGAAGATCGAATCATCAGAGCACTTTGCAGTGCAAATATCTCTTCCAAACTGGAACTCATGAAACAGTTTTTCTCCAGAAGAGAAGCTGAAACGACACAGTCCACTGAGTCTAGTGTAGACGTTCAGTATGAGCTGCTGGTCGCTGTAAGATCTCCCAAGGCCTCCAGGTGGCGCTCTTGTTGACCTTCATCTCTTTGCTGAAGGTGTTCTGGTCTGAGCGGCTCAGCCGAGGCTCCACACTTTCCCTCCTGTTCTGATCACATGATGTCTGCGGCTTCTGGAAGAGCTTCAGTCTTCTCTGGCTCTGTGTCTTCATCTCATCTCTGGATCTCACGGACACACCTGGAGAAGCCTTGATTGACAGCATGTGAACTGGAATTGTGAGCGTCATCTCCAGGATTTGTGCTTTCTCCAGCTGGGAATCAGGAGCTCTGGAGCCAGAAGACACTTGAGCTGCTGATGAGACCATCTCTGCGCATCTTCTCCACTATTGGCTTTCTCAGCTGCAGATGGAGACAGAAAAGCATCAGGAACGTGTCTTGGAATAAGCAGTGATTGAGAAGAGTCGTGAAAGCTGCTGATGTAATGTTGCTGTGAGGAGGATCATGTGATGTACCTTGTTGTTGAGAGGGAGATGCTCCTTTGAGATGATTGTAGGTGTCATGTCTGGATCTCTGTGCAGAGCGAGTCTGATTCACACCGGCTGCAGATCCTCTATTTATACTCACAAATCTCCATATGAATGTGTGAGGCTTGAGCTTGTTGGAGTTTCTCACAGTTTGGAGCCAATGGAAGAGCTCAGACAGACAATGAGGGATGTGGGCCGCCACATGCTCAAAGCTCAATGAACACGCAGCTGCTTTCTAACAGATCTTTATTCTGGCTGCTGTCACTGCTGGAGTCTCAGAGACACACAGATTCACACACTTCTGTTTTCATCACATTAAATCACTCACACAATAGAAGTGTGTCTGTTCTCACAGGAGTAACTCGGTTCCCAAAGACTGAATCATCTGTGCCGTGTGTCGCACTGGACCATTAATAAACTTTATAATAGCTGTCATTAAAAAAAAGAACAAAAGAATATATATATATATAAAATAAAATAATAAAAATAAATCCTTTAAAAAATTTAAAATGTAACTTGTATATCAGTATATTTTTCTCTAAATTGACCCGGATTAAAAATTTTGATAAACATGAAAAAAATCTTTTTGCACAGAAGTGATTTTGAAGTGAACGTGAATGACGTGGGAAACGCTTGCAGAGCAAAACTACTTTGAGTTTAAATCCCTGGGGTTTTATTAGTATTTGTCCGTCTCATTATCATGTGAATAGACACACTTCTATTGTTGTGTTTGTGTCTCAGTGTGAGAAACTCTGGAGAACAGAGTCACAGTTCTAGTGTCATCAGCATCCTAAACCCAAACACAACCTCAATATCTGACACACACAAGAGAGTCGACACACTTATGGATATTTACACACATGCACAAGCTTTATCTAGCAGTTTCACATGGGAATAGACTTTTTTAAAGCATTTTAGACTATCAAGAGTTTGTTTAGCACTGACAGGATCAAAAATCATCTGTAAATATTTATTTATGTATATAGTATTTTCAAATCCAGTGTTAATGATGCACTATATAGAAATTAAGCCTAAACCTAAATAAAATTAGTAGTTTAACTTTTTTTTCCTTTGCATTTTGTTTGAAATTCTATAATACACACTTACAGACAATAAAGCCTAAACCTGTGCTGAAATGTATAATTCTTTGCATTTTTTAATTGTTTTTAAACAGATTTTCAGAGCATATTGACTGTGTCCTCTGCATTATTTACAAGCTGCAACTGCAGAACTCTTGAGTTGAACATCTTGTGGGAACCTGAAATGTCCTGCATCCCCACATTCATAAAGATGAATATAAGTGACCTTACTGGCAGATGGCAGTGAGGAGAACATCCCACCGATTCACTCATCAACACAGCATTGTTCAAAATTCGGAGGCTTCTGATTGGCTGAGAGGAGTGAGGTGTGAGTATAAATGCAAGATCATTTCACGGCGAAGACACTTCGGTCCAAACTGAGCTTGAACTTCAACATGGCGACTTACATGGACATGTCTTTCCAGAGCAGCTTCAAGACTCAACATGTTCAACACGCAAGGTGAGAACTTCAGAAACTCATGGATGCATAAAGCATTATCTTTGAATGCATCTTTTAAATAATTTAAAGTTTTAATCTTTTAAATGCACATGAACTAAAGTGATTGTGTTGTTGTTTTCAGATGCGTTCTTACATGTTTGGAAAGAAAGTGTGGCAACAGTTTGGAGAAGCTGAAATCTGCTCTTGGAGAGTATCTTCAGAACGGCATCCACACCTCAGATCTTCTGGAGAGGGCCGTGTCCTTCATCACCCTCAAACGAGTTTTACTTTCCCATGACGGCTACTCCAAATATTCCCGTGACATCCTGCGTCTTTTCCCGGATCACTCAGAGGATGTAGCAGCGTTGTGCTCGGAAGAATGAACATCACCTGAAAAACTCTTCACACAAACCACTCTCAGAAGAAAGACTGAACATCAAGAAGACTTAAAAATTGTTTCAAAAATCTCTCACCATAATGCCTATAACTTTGTATATAACTGCATGTCTAAATGATTTTTACATTTGGATTTATATTTCTTGCTCAAAAGAATATTTTTACATTTTTGTTTTTACAAATGCTCTGTTTTATGCATTATATGCATTATTTCTGGCAGTTACACTGCAATATACTTTAATCTTTGTGTGTTGTAAAGGAATGTTGTTTTCGTTTAAACTGCACAAAGAGTTTTTAACCCAAAGCTCCTTTAATGGAGCAAATGTTGTTCTATATAAGTATTGTGATTCAACAATGATCTCAAGCCATATAAATGGACAACTGCGTCCAAAAAATAGAAAATAAAAGAAGTTATCTTTTTTTACAATTCACATTTCAGTCTCTTATTTCATGTGTATTATGAAGATTTCCTGCTCCATAACAGGTCAGGCTCTTACATATAAAATATGCCACATGTTTTTGCTCTCAGTTAGAACAGAGAAATGCATTTGATCATTTTGCTCATGCATTAAATGCATTGAATATCCTTAATGCATTTTAAGTCAGTGATTCCTCGATCTGGAGTTCATGTATCCCAGGATTACTCAAACCAGTTCTAAAAGCTTATAAAACTGAAATTACGACTTAAAATATTAGGGCTGTCAATAGATTCAAGTGCCCTATAAAACTATTAATACATGATTAATGTCCAGATTTTTTTTCAATTCTCTTTTGAGAAAATAAAAATAAATAATGTGCAACTTTTTATGCATTAGTACTTAAGTGACATGGTGATGGCTAGGCCTATATGTGAATGCTTTTTCATTACCCAAGAAACTTTGCGTTCACTCGCAAAACCTTTGCGTTCCCCCAAGAAAGTTTGTGTTTGCATGCATTACCTTTGTGTTCTTTGCGGGCGAATGCAACATTTCTCAGTGGAACGCAAAAGATTTGCGAGTAATACAAAAGCACTGATAATTTTTTAATCCCATCTAATTTTTTTTCCTTAACCCTGTAGGCTATGTCCCTTTAGGCTCGCCGTACATTTGTGTGAATGGCATGTCTAACTACAGAGCCCCTAAATTATATTTCATCATCAATCCTTCATCCAAAACGTGTTTTGTCTGACCCTGAGTCACTACGGTAAGCCTATTATAAGTGTTTATATTTTAGACACGTCTGGATGGTTTTGGCGGGAAATTGCGTACATATGTCACTCGCCCGTGCTTGTCTCGAGGAATCACTGACTTAAAATGCACTTAGGATAGTTAATGCATGAGTAAAATTATCAAATGCATTTCTCTGTTTTAACTGGGAGCGGAAACATGTAAGCCTATAGCATATTTTATTTGTCGGAGCCTGACCTGTTATGGAACAGGAACTCTTCACACATACTCTGGATGCTTTGCCGCGTGTCTGGTGTGAGAGGTCAGGGGTTAGTTGTCAAAACGAGCGAAAACAACACGTGAACATGGAGCCGATAAATCTCCAACCTCCGGAGAATTACCCGTTTTAAACAAACAACGAACAGAGGAGAGTCTCCGGGCTTGGCTTTTCAGAGATGGAGAACTGAGGGATTGAAATGTTGTAAAAGCGACACGGAGATGATGGTGATTTATTACTCAACATGTGAGTAAGATGTTTTATTGAACATATAAATATAAGATGGTTGATGCGTGTTTCTGAGAGCCTTTAAAACCCTGAGTTTGCAGCGTTTTCATGATAGATAAATTGAGTCAGAGAATGAAATGTTTGTGTGTGTGAGTGAGTGTTGAAGGAATGACTGTGATTGTTGAATGAGTTTGTCTATTGAGACAGAATTTTGGGATGGGATTTTGTGGGTTAAATTTATTTTAGAAAACATCGGGATATTTGTGAGGCGGACGTTTGTTATTTGTGGCTTATTGTCATTCAAGACAAAGAGAGAGAAGAGTTCTCCTTTTAACATAGGCTACAAGGACATTAATAATCACAGAAGATGTCAGGTGTTCAATTGATTGTTTTATTTCGAAATACATTCACTGAACTGCTTTAGTGTTTTAAAACTTCAGTTGCCTTCACAGAAAGACAAATGATCACGTGATCAATTAAAATGACAAATGCCAAATATGACAAAGTTGGCTATAAACCTTCACAGAAGGAACAGTGACCGCTGTATACAGTACAGGAGAAGATTTAGAGATCGTTGAGAACCAAACAACGCTTACAAACCCTTAAAACAGGATGAATTTGAATATGATCTATGATAGACCAAAGAGGAAAAGATCAAATATGAATCATAAAGTCTCTGTAAAAGGGTAATCTCAGAGGAAGACAAATATGAGCCCAATGTGAGCCACTATATATAAACAGCACAGAATTTATAATGCATCACATTAATATCAAGAAATTATAACATTTCATATATCATTTTCTGTGTAAATTGATCAGCTTTTAGGACAAAGCTTGAGTATGTTAAATCAAACTGATTATAAACCGTCTTTACATTAATAAAGAAATGGGTTTCTTCACATCTCTTGAAGATCATGTCAATGTCGTCTAATATAGGCGTCAGTATATATTTCCATCAGAGAAAGAGATAAAATATAAATCCTAAAGTCTCTCTATGAATATCATCTAAGAGGAAATCAAATTTGAGCCACAAACAGCACATAATTAATAATGAAGCAAGATTCTTGTCATCACATTAATTTCAAGAAATTATAACATTTCATAAAACGTGCTGTGTAAATCGACTCTTCATCAGCTTGTAGAACAAAGCTTGAGATGCTATCAGATTATGAATACCCTTTAAAATAATAAAGGAAGTGTTTCCTTCACATCTTATCAAGATGCATTTAATGTAAAGTCAATGTTGTCTAATATAGACGTCAGTATATGTTCCCGTCAGGAACTCTTGAGTCTTCATAGAAGATCGAATCATCAGAGCACTTTGCTGTGCAAATATCTCTTCCAAACTGGAACTCATGAAACAGTTTTTCTCCAAAAGAGAAGCTGAGACGACACAGTCCACTGAGTCTAGTGTAGACGTTCAGTATGAGCTGCTGGTCGCTGTAAGATCTCCCAAGGCCTCCAGGTGGCGCTCTTGTTGGCCTTCATCTCTTTGCTGAAGGTGTTCTGGTCTGAGCGGCTCAGCCGAGGCTCCACACTTTCCCTCCTGTTCTGATCACATGATGTCTGCGGCTTCTGGAAGAGCTTCAGTCTTCTCTGGCTCTGAGTCTTCATCTCATCTCTGGATCTCACGGACACACCTGGAGAAGCCTTGATTGACAGCATGTGAACTGGAACTGTGAGCGTCATCTCCAGGATTTGTGCTTTCTCCAGCTGGGAATCAGGAGCTCTGGAGCCAGAAGACACTTGAGCTGCTGATGAGACCATCTCTGCGCATCTTCTCCACTATTGGCTTTCTCAGCTGCAGATGGAGACAGAAAAGCATCAGGAACGTGTCTTGGAATAAGCAGTGATTGAGAAGAGTCGTGAAAGCTGCTGATGTAATGTTGCTGTGAGGAGGATCATGTGATGTACCTTGTTGTTGAGAGGGAGATGCTCCTTTGAGATGATTGTAGGTGTCATGTCTGGATCTCTGTGCTGTAGATCTCTGTGCAGAGCGAGTCTGATTCACACCGGCTGCAGATCCTCTATTTATACTCACAAATCTCCATATGAATGTGTGAGGCTTGAGCTTGTTGGAGTTTCTCACAGTTTGGAGCCAATGGAAGAGCTCAGACAGACAATGAGGGATGTGGGCCGCCACATGCTCAATGATCCTCTGTCTCTGTGTCTCAGGGGAGAATCTGGGAAAGTGCTGACCTGTAGAGATCTGATGTTCACATCAATGTCACTGAAGAAACACACGCCCGTCATTAGAAACGCGTGGCGTCAGTGACTCCTGCATAGTCTCGCTCCACGTCACATCATTCCTGCACATGGCGTCTGAGTTACTGTGTAAAGCAGTGTTTAATTCACATTCCTAAGTTTAATATCAAACTGGAATATATATATATAAAACTGTAAAACCAATCAGATCATTTCAAATCATACTTTATTTATGGAGTGCATTTAAAAACAACAGAATGTAAACTAAACTGCTGTACAATTTAAGAATAAAGTTTAAACTTGAGAAAAACAGAAAGAGAGGGAAAAGAATGATAGAATAATAAGAAAAATACTGAATAATGAAATACAATATTACATAAAAAAAACTAAACTGATCTTCAAATGCTTTCTAGTTTCCAGTTATTACAGCACTGTTAGACACATATGGATTATGTGCATAAAGTTCAACATTTCAAGTCTTTCCACAGGAGTAAGTGCAGATATTTAATGTCCTAATTTATGATCTTCAGCATTATGACTGCAGTGACGTCACAGCCTGATGATGAAGCAGATGTGTGTGTGTGTGTGTGTGTGTGTGTGTGTGTGCTGGTCAGTGTGAGTAGATCTCATGTGAGGTTCCCACACTGACTCTCTGTCTTCACATCAATGGAGCACAAAAGCATCCAGAGTCCTGAATGAAGCATTAGTGCCGCTGAAGACTCTGTTCTTCCTGACGTCACCAACCATCTGGAGGAACACCAGTCAGTCACTTATCACACACTTCTGATCACAATTATTCTCTTGCAAATATGCAATTTTCCTGCATATAAATTTAGAATGGAATATGCAAAAAAATAAAATAATAAAATAATAATAATAGCCTAATATAATATATAACTTTTTTTTTAATCAAATAAGATTTCAGTTGCGTTTGTGAGAGATGTTTGCGTTTAGATGACAAAAGTACCAGATGCAAAAGCTTAGTCATTGTAAAGGTTCATGATGCATAAAGGAAAATAAATAGTGATATTGCTGATTCTGGTCACACTGCTGATGACATCATGAATGACATCATGTACTGTAAATGCATCATGCATGTGTGTAAATATCCATAAGTGTGTCGACTCTCTTGTGTGTGTCAGATATTGAGGTTGTGTTTGGGTTTAGGATGCTGATGACACTAGAACTGTGACTCTGTTCTCCAGAGTTTCTCACACTGAGACACAAACACAACAATAGAAGTGTGTCTATTCACATGATAATGAGTGTTAATGCAGGACAGATTCCCTACAAGCTTTCTCACGCCTCTGCTGCGTGTTATAATAATGCTATAATAATAAGCATACTTATCTGAAGACTAATTAAAATAAAGCAATTCATTCATTAATTTTATTTTGAAACTTATATTATCAGTATATGAATTTGAAGTGATAGTCCAATCTATTCATGTTGACCTCTGACCCCATGGTCTCTTACTTGAGGTCTATTGTCTTTGAGTGAGTTCTGTCTCTCACGCTGTCTTCATTCACTCAATTTAATCTCAGAATATTCATTTTGCCAAGGTTTTCTCAAAGTTTAGACAAATGTTCTTCTAGTAACGTTTTGTACAAGTTATCTGGTCTTTAAGAATGTTCTCAAAACATTAGCACAAAAGCATTATTTATACATTGCCTACACAACTGTTTTTCTGGGAATTGTAATTTTTTTTAATGTTACTTGTTCCATAATGTTTGCAAAATGATAAAATGGAATGTTCCTTTAACGTTTGCATAATCAAGAAAAAACGTTTTTTTTAAAAACATGAAGAAAAAGAAAAAACTGGATGCTTTTAACGTTCAAAGAACTTTTAAGTAATAATGTTTTCATAACTCTACGAGAACGTTAGCAAAGCGCTAGAATATTTGTGTTAGCTGGGTATAGTTAGATGGCTTTGTTATTCTTTGTGTACAATCTTCTTCCAGTAACCGTAACATCAGTGCTAAACAATGCAATGAGGGATGTGGGCCGCCACATGCTCAAAGCTCAATGAACACGCAGCTGCTTTCTAACAGATCTTTATTCTGGCTGCTGTCACTGCTGGAGTCTCAGAGACACACAGATTCACACACTTCTGTTTTCATCACATTAAATCACTCACACAATAGAAGTGTGTCTGTTCTCACAGGAGTAACTGGACTTGACAGGTTTCATGAGTTCAGAGACCATCAGAATGTAATACTGTGATTGTGTCAGGTTTATATTTTAGACAACCTTTTCAATGGCAACCACAATTATTTATAACAGTATATATAATTACTGTAGTGTTATGGTTGCCATAGGTTTTATTCATATTATGTGTATGTGTTCTCTTTGCATTTATTTCCAATAGTTGGAATTCAGGAACTCTTGTGATTCAGTAATCATACAGTTGTCTCTGACTTTCATATTTTGAGTTGAACATCTTGTGGGAACCTGAAATGTCCTGCATCCCCACATTCATAAAGTTGAATATAAGTGACCTTACTGGCAGATGGCAGTGAGGAGAACATCCCACCGATTCACTCATCAACACAGCATTGTTCAAAATTCGGAGGCTTCTGATTGGCTGAGAGGAGTGAGGTGTGAGTATAAATGCAAATCATTTCACAGCGAAGACACTTCGGTCCAAACTGAGCTTGAACTTCAACATGGCGACTTACATGGACGTGTCTTTCCAGAGCAGCTTCAAGACTCAACATGTTCAACACGCAAGGTGAGAACTTCAGACACTCATGGATTCATAAAGCATAATCTTCTAGTATTTATTCAGCTTTAATCTTTTAAGTTCACAAGAACTAAAGTGATTGTGTTGTTGTTTTCAGATGCGTTCTTACATGTTTGGAAAGAAAGTGTGGCAACAGTTTGGAGAAGCTGAAATCTGCTCTTGGAGAGTATCTTCAGAACGGCATCCACACCTCAGATCTTCTGGAGAGGGCCGTGTCCTTCATCACCCTCAAACGAGTTTTACTTTCCCATGACGGCTACTCCAAATATTCCCGTGACATCCTGCGTCTTTTCCCGGATCACTCAGAGGATGTAGCAGCGTTGTGCTCGGAAGAATGAACATCACCTGAAAAACTCTTCACACAAACCACTCTCAGAAGAAAGACTGAACATAAAACCTAAAAAATCTTACTTGAAAATCTCAAACTATAGTGCCTTAATGCAACTTTTATATCTTTATGTTTTTATATTTCTTGCTCAAAAGAATATTTTTATATTTTTGTTTTTGCAAATGTTTATTTTATGCATAATATGCATTATTATTGGCAGTTACACTGCCATTTATTTTAATGTTTATCTTTGTAAATGAATGTACTTAATGCTGCTTTTCATTTAAACTGCATGGCAAGATTTTAAACCAAAACTCCTTTAACTGGAGTAAATGTTAAAAGTACTGTGATTGAAAAATGATCTGATTATTCTGATGATAACACAGTAAAATGATGATGATATCAAGCCATACAAATGGACAATTCTGTCCAAAATAAAATGAGAGATTTATTACACTTTACGTTTCAGTCTCTTATTTGATTTAATCATTCTCTTTTTTTGCATTCAGAGTTTCCCGCTCCATGAAGTGTCAGATTCCTACAAAAATAAAATCAAAATAGGCCACCGCCTACATGTTCACTTTGCTTGGCATTGTTGAAGGTGGAAACACATTTTCCTAAACCTGGACAAATGTAATGTTCTGAATCATGATCAGTTGTAGTTTGAAACTGAAACAGCAGAATACATGCAGAACAGAATTGTTAGTTGCATAAATATTGGGAGAGAAAATAACATATAGGCCTAAATTACATACAGACTTGCAAGTAGCTAACTTAGTTCTGTTACTAAAAATAAACGTTAACAAAAAATATATATATATATTTTATTTCGCCTAGCTGCCAAAGAACATATTGGCCGATTACACACTTCAATACAGTATGTGTCTATGGAGTTCACAATAGTGGTCAAGATAATCAGATTCGACACTCTGGACCTCTTCAAACACACACTTGCAGTCTTTGCACTTGACCACTTACATGACTCATTACTGTATTTGGCGCAAGTGTTTAAGTAGTGTGTGTAGAACTTTTGATTACTTGATGGTACACACTTATAGTGTTGCAAAAATGCAAGTGTTTACAGAGCTTTATTTAGATTTTCAATACGTTGCATTTTAAAATAAACTTCTAAATGTCTGGTCAGTAGTCCATATGTAACAGAAGACACAATTTAAGATTGTGGTTACAATATAAAGCAGTTGCAAATGTTGTACAAAATACACATAGCCTGCTCATCTTTGCACCTATAAAACGACAGCTTCACAATTTGTTTTACTACCAAATTACACGTAATATCTAATTAATTTATCTTACTGTGGACTGTTATCCTCACTATATCTTGCAGTTTCGGGGCATGTGGTTTCCCGAGACCTAATGCATGAAGGGATATTCTAATCTTAGCCTTGAATGCCGCTCTGATGTGGTAGTGTGCATTTAGTGTGCGTTCAAGGCACTGCGCTTTGGCATTTTTTAGACAGTCTTGCGCACTTACTTCCTGTCATGTGTATGTGCTCTCAAGTGGCCAAGACCACAGACAAGTATGGGTGTTTGGAAATGCCCTCTTTTGTCATTTATTTTTGAAACAGAAAGTATAACTTAAAGGGATATTTCACCACTGGAAAGATGAATGTGTATTTAAATTGGGACATTTATGTAGTAGAAATGTGAAATTATTTTAGAAGTTGGTGCCTTCTAGACTGAGAGAAGCCAGAAAATGTATTTTTGGATCATGTGGATGAAAGACAACAACTCCCAGAATGCACTTGCTTCGCTGCCCTATGAGGACACTCCCAAGCCACACCTCCCGGTTACAGAGGGCAGTGTCGGGAGAAATGATACAACTAGGCTACTAGTGACTCGAAACTGAACTATGGGCGCGTTGAAGACATGCGGGACGAGCTCCTCCTACTGGCTGGAGTCTCTCGCCTCTGGACAAAAAAGCCTCAGATGATGAGCTAAATGAAGATTTTTGCGTCATCTGAGGTTTTTTTCCAGACACACAATACAGAAATCTCTCGTCTCAGGGGGACATGAGGGAGGGAAGCACGGTCACTCCAAAATACGACCGGGTTTCTACTGACACAAAGCTTAATGCTAATCGGTGAAGTATCCCTTTAAATAGTTTATGGCTGTCAATAGATTAAATGAGGTTTTCCACTCACTCCCTGTCTCCCTCTTATGGTGTTGTTGGGAACATTCAATCCTATACTGGTTGATTGGTGTTGGTTGGGCGTGAGGACAGCTGATACTGAGAGCCTTTAGTGTTGAAGGGGTGACAGGCTGCGTCTGAAATCGTCTCTTGAAAAACTCGTCTCTCTTAAAAACTCTCTTGAGTAGGTATTTATTTTGAATAAGTTATTATTTCATGACCGATAAAAAAGTACGATCTTTAGGCATATAGTATAAATGTAATCTGGACATATTACATTCGCCATGCTGCCCTTATCATGTGACCTTCCAACATTCAGTTACGTCGCTTTACTGCAATTTATAAATCCTCTCCCGTGGCCTCATGGGGATAGTAGTGTCAAATACACACCTTACTGAACTCATGAAATGTCTCAGAAGATGTCAGATGTTCACTTGATGTTTTGCTTTAGAGATTGAGTCTGAGAACTAATGGAGTTCAAATTTTACAGACGAATCATGCAAATAAAGATAAATAGATTTATTAAGAAAGACTCACAGTGGGTATATTCTAATGTCTTCGCAATACAAGTTTTAATGTTTAATGATAGATTTAAGAATCAGTAACTTTTGCATGTTTTGCGAGGACAGTGATTTCGAAACCAATTGTTCTGCCAAATTATTTATTTTTCCGAAACGCTCGAAACACGACTCCTACAGTGTAAATGCAATGAAAATCAACCCAAACATGCATAAAAACTCCTTTTACAAACCAATTGCAAATGTTTTCTTGAAACTACAAATTATCAAATACCATTAAACATGATGTGTCTGTATAATATGTGTTCTTTTATTAATTTGTAGGGCTTGTTTTGTGTTATGGATGGCTTAGCTGATCAGGCCAATAACTAGGTCTTATTCTCTTCATTTCTTATTATTCAAATGTGGCATTAAAAATGTCTATATTATAAAACTGATTGGAGGACAGGTACCATAAAGAAATACACACCGGTTCATGGTTTCAATGAGATCGGCCTTTAGTGAACCATTGAAATATCTAAATGTTTCAAAATCGTTTTTGTTTATGGAAATGACTTGGGCAGTTTGATACCGAACCGAACCGAATTTAGTCTTCGAATTCACAATTATTTTTATATAAAATTGTGTTTCGTGTGTGTAGATGAATGCATTGGTATCTAAAGCTTTAGAGTTGTGTAGTGGAATTCAGACGTCATTGTCTCCATTGTCTCGGCCTCCAGGCCTCCAGATGTGTGTGTGTGTGTGTGTGTGTGTGTGTGTGCTGGTCAGTGTGAGTAGATCTCATGTGAGGTTCCCACACTGACTCTCTGTCTTCACATCAATGGAGCACAAAAGCATCCAGAGTCCTGAATGAAGCATTAGTGCCGCTGAAGACTCTGTTCTTCCTGACGTCACCAACCATCTGGAGGGACACCAGTCAGTCACTTATCACACACTTCTGATCACAATTATTCTCTTGCAAATATGCTATTTTTCTGCATATAAATTTAGAATGGAATATGCAAAAAAATACTTAATGATATTGAGGTTGTGTCTAGGTTTAGGATGCTGATGACACTAGAACTGTGACTCTGTTCTCCAGAGTTTCTCACACTGAGACACAAACACAACAATAGAAGTGTGTCTATTCACATGATAATGAGACGGACAAATACTAATAAAACCCCAGAGATTTAAACTCAAAGTAGTTTTGCTCTGCAAGCGTTTCCCACGTCATTCACGTTCACTTCAAAATCACTTCTGTGCAAAAGGTTTTTTATGTTTATCAAAATTTTTAATCCGGGTCCATTTAGAGAATAATATACTGATATACAAGTTACATTTTTCAAATTTTAAAGGATTTCTTTTTATTATTTTATTATATATATATATATATATATATATATATATATATATATATATATATATATATATATATATATATATATATATATCACAACAGACCAGCTTTTATAAAGTTTATTAATGCTCCAGTGCGACACACGGCACAGATGATTCAGTCTTTGGGAACCGAGTTACTCCTGTGAGAACAGACACACTTCTATTGTGTGAGTGATTTAATGTGATGAAAACAGAAGTGTGTGAATCTGTGTGTCTCTGAGACTCCAGCAGTGACAGCAGCCAGAATAAAGATCTGTTAGAAAGCAGCTGCGTGTTCATTGAGCTTTGAGCATGTGGCGGCCCACATCCCTCATTGTCTGTCTGAGCTCTTCCATTGGCTCCAAACTGTGAGAAACTCCAACAAGCTCAAGCCTCACACATTCATATGGAGATTTGTGAGTATAAATAGAGGATCTGCAGCCGGTGTGAATCAGACTCGCTCTGCACAGAGATCCAGACATGACACCTACAATCATCTCAAAGGAGCATCTCCCTCTCAACAACAAGGTACATCACATGATCCTCCTCACAGCAACATTACATCAGCAGCTTTCACGACTCTTCTCAATCACTGCTTATTCCAAGACACGTTCCTGATGCTTTTCTGTCTCCATCTGCAGCTGAGAAAGCCAATAGTGGAGAAGATGCGCAGAGATGGTCTCATCAGCAGCTCAAGTGTCTTCTGGCTCCAGAGCTCCTGATTCCCAGCTGGAGAAAGCACAAATCCTGGAGATGACGCTCACAATTCCAGTTCACATGCTGTCAATCAAGGCTTCTCCAGGTGTGTCCGTGAGATCCAGAGATGAGATGAAGACACAGAGCCAGAGAAGACTGAAGCTCTTCCAGAAGCCGCAGACATCATGTGATCAGAACAGGAGGGAAAGTGTGGAGCCTCGGCTGAGCCGCTCAGACCAGAACACCTTCAGCAAAGAGATGAAGGCCAACAAGAGCGCCACCTGGAGGCCTTGGGAGATCTTACAGCGACCAGCAGCTCATACTGAACGTCTACACTAGACTCAGTGGACTGTGTCGTCTCAGCTTCTCTTTTGGAGAAAAACTGTTTCATGAGTTCCAGTTTGGAAGAGATATTTGCACTGCAAAGTGCTCTGATGATTCGATCTTCTATGAAGACTCAAGAGTTCCTGATGGGAACATATACTGACGTCTATATTAGACAACATTGACTTTACATTAAATGCATCTTGATAAGATGTGAAGGAAACACTTCCTTTATTATTTTAAAGGGTATTCATAATCTGATAGCATCTCAAGCTTTGTTCTACAAGCTGATGAAGAGTCGATTTACACAGCACGTTATATGAAATGTTATAATTTCTTGAAATTAATGTGGTGACAAGAATCTTGCTTCATTATTAATTATGTGCTGTTTGTGGCTCAAATTTGATTTCCTCTTAGATGATATTCATAGAGAGACTTTTATATTTGATCTCTTTCGCTGTTGGGAATATATACTGACGTCTATATTAGACGACACTGACTTACATTACATAATCTTCAAGAAAAACTGTTTCATGAGTTCCAGTTTGGAAGAGATATTTGCACTGCAAAGTGCTCTGATGATTCTTTTCTCTTTTTGAGAAAATGTCCTTTAACTATTTTTAGTTTGAAAAATGACTTGTATTGCAAAATACCATGATGCTACTAATAATTAGTATAAAAGTGCATTAAACTGCATTTTCCATATCCTTTGGGTATAATTTTCACCTTTGAGGTGATGCATTATGTGACTTGATCAAATATCTCCTATGCTGGATTTTAATACATTAACTTTGAGATATTTGACATTGTGTTTTTCCTGTTTTGGGGAAATTCTTTAATGTACTGTTAAATATACATATTTGTCTTCAGTGAAGATGTTCTATGAATGGACCTGTGATTTATTTATGAAATCTCTGTTTGTTTTGATTAATATTTTTAATCTTAATTGCTTTTATAAAAGCTAATTTTACTGTTTATTGAACCTCACAAATCTTTTTAATTCTTTGAAAGATTCTGTGATTGTTAAAGTTCTGTCATGTTTGATATTGTACCTTTGAGATTTTACAGTCACCGTGTGACTATTCTGATCTCTGAATGATCATTCTTCTCAAACTGAGAAACGTTTGTTTAATCATAAACGTTGAATATGTTAATGTGTCTTTTGAAAAGACTGTTTTATGATGTATAAACTTTGCTCTATTGAGGGCATAAATGTATCTTGGAGATTCTCCGAGCTCATGTTGTGATATATTATCACTCCGTGTCTGAATGATGTCGTTTCCTCAATGACAAAACTAATATTCATGACAATAAAATCAGCTGATCTTATTTCTGTCTCTGCATTTCGTTTTTTTTTTTTTTTTAAGTACATATCCAGACAATACAGACATAAAAATAACTCAAAATATGAAACAAACAAACATTATTTATTATTATAAAAAGTAAATTCTTATAACACCTTAAGTCTTGTTTGTAATTCTTACAATAATTACAGGAACACTTGGAGTATTAATACTCAGTAATATGCTTGTCTAAATAAACTTTTATTTATTTTCATGTGTATAATACATGTATGTCTATTTCTATGAAATATTTATTACCATAACTATTATTTCATTTACTTTTCAATATTTGGACCTCATAAATTGAGTGATTTAACATCTGGTGTGATGTTTAATATGAAAACTAATGTGATTTGGTTAGTTTGGATGTGTCTTGTTTTTATATGTAACCCATAATCATGATATTTTCATTATAACGTTCGGATCTATGAAAATGACCTCAGAGCTTCACTAATATATTTGGAATATTGTTTTGAATCAATATTTCCTGTCCATGTATTTATAGATCTGAGCACCATGTTTATTCTGTGATGGGGTTTATTTTGCCCACAAATGAAATAAATATATATTCATACATCTGATTTAAAAATGTATCTCATGAAGATTATTCCATTGTTCTCCTTAAATTTACTGGTAGGCCTAAAGTTAAAGCACCAGTGAGAGACGTGTGTGTATTGTAGTGTAATGAAGTGAATGAACAAAGTGTTATTGATTTTAATGCTTGATTAAAAAAAAGTCTTCTAATTCATAAAAAAAATCATGTTTTTTTTTCCAAAAAGTATTGAGCCGCAGAGGCGTGAGAAAGCTTGTAGGGAATCTGTCCTGCATTAACACTCATTATCATGTGAATAGACACACTTCTATTGTTGTGTTTGTGTCTCAGTGTGAGAAACTCTGGAGAACAGAGTCACAGTTCTAGTGTCATCAGCATCCTAAACCCAAACACAAGCTCAATATCTGACACACACAAGAGAGTCGACACACTTGTGGATATTTACACACATGCATGATGCATTTACATGATGTCATTCATGATGTCATCAGCAGTGTGACCAGAATCAGCAATATCACTATTTATTTTCCTTTATGCATCATGAACTTTTACAATGACTAAGCTTTTGCATCTGGTACTTTTGTCATCTAAACGCAAACATCTCTCACAAACGCAACTGAAATCTTATTTGATTAATATATATATATATATATATATATATATATATATATATATATATATATATATATATATATATATTTTTTTTTTTTTATTTTTTTTTTTTGCATATTCCATTCTAAATTTATAAGAGGGAAAATTGCATGTTTGCATGAGAATAATTGTGATCAGAAGTGTGTGATAAGTGACTGACTGGTGTTCCTCCAGATGGTTGGTGACGTCAGGAAGAACAGAGTCTTCAGCGGCACTAATGCTTCATTCAGGACTCTGGATGCTTTTGTGCTCCATTGATGTGAAGACAGAGAGTCAGTGTGGGAACCTCACATGAGATCTACTCACACTGACCAGCACACACACACACACACACACACACACACACACACACACACACACACACACACACACACACACACATCTGCTTCATCATCAGGCTGTGACGTCACTGCAATCATAATGCTGAAGATCATAAATTAGGACATTAAATATCTGCACTTACTCCTGTGGAAAGACTTGAAATGTTGAACTTTATGCACATAATCCATATGTGTCTAACAGTGCTGTGATAACTGGAAACTAGAAAGCATTTGAAGATCAGTTTAGTTTGTTTTTGATGTAATATTGTATTTCATTATTCAGTATTTTTCTTATTAATGTATAATTCTTGTTCCTCTATTTCTGTTTTTCTCAAGTTTAAACTTTATTCTTAAATTGTACAGCAGTTTAGTTCATCTTCTGTTGTTTTTAAATGCACTCCATACATAAAGTATGATTTGAATAGATCTAATTGGTTTTACAGTTTTATATACAGATTTCTTTTTTATATATTCCAGTTTGATATTAAACTTAGGAATGTGAATTAAACACTGCTTTACACAGTAACTCAGACGCCATGTGCAGGAATGATGTGACGTGGAGCGAGACTATGCAGGAGTCACTGACGCCACGCGTTTCTAATGACGAGCGTGTGTTTCTTCAGTGACATTGATGTGAACATCAGATCTCTACAGGTCAGCACTTTCCCAGATTCTCCCCTGAGACACAGAGACAGAGGATCATTGAGCATGTGGCGGCCCACATCCCTCATTGTCTGTCTGAGCTCTTCCATTGGCTCCAAACTGTGAGAAACTCCAACAAGCTCAAGCCTCACACATTCATATGGAGATTTGTGAGTATAAATAGAGGATCTGCAGCCGGTGTGAATCAGACTCGCTCTGCACAGAGATCCAGACATGACACCTACAATCATCTCAAAGGAGCATCTCCCTCTCAACAACAAGGTACATCACATGATCCTCCTCACAGCAACATTACATCAGCAGCTTTCACGACTCTTCTCAATCACTGCTTATTCCAAGACACGTTCCTGATGCTTTTCTGTCTCCATCTGCAGCTGAGAAAGCCAATAGTGGAGAAGATGCGCAGAGATGGTCTCATCAGCAGCTCAAGTGTCTTCTGGCTCCAGAGCTCCTGATTCCCAGCTGAAGAAAGCACAAATCCTGGAGATGACGCTCACAATTCCAGTTCACATGCTGTCAATCAAGGCTTCTCCAGGTGTGTCCGTGAGATCCAGAGATGAGATGAAGACACAGAGCCAGAGAAGACTGAAGCTCTTCCAGAAGCTGCAGACATCATGTGATCAGAACAGGAGGGAAAGTGTGGAGCCTCGGCTGAGCCGCTCAGACCAGAACACCTTCAGCAAAGAGATGAAGGCCAACAAGAGCGCCACCTGGAGGCCTTGGGAGATCTTACAGCGACCAGCAGCTCATACTGAACGTCTACACTAGACTCAGTGGACTGTGTCGTCTCAGCTTCTCTTTTGGAGAAAAACTGTTTCATGAGTTCCAGTTTGGAAGAGATATTTGCACTGCAAAGTGCTCTGATGATTCGATCTTCTATGAAGACTCAAGAGTTCCTGACGGGAACATATACTGACGTCTATATTAGACAACATTGACTTTACATTAAATGCATCTTGATAGGATGTGAAGGAAACACTTCCTTTATTATTTTAAAGGGTATTCATAATCTGATAGCATCTCAAGCTTTGTTCTACAAGCTGATGAAGAGCCGATTTACACAGCACGTTATATGAAATGTTATAATTTCTTGAAATTAATGTGGTGACAAGAATCTTCATTATTAATTATGTGCTGTTTGTGGCTCAAATTTGACTTCCTCTTAGATGATATTCATAGAGAGACTTTTATATTTGATCTCTTTCGCTGTTGGGAATATATACTGACGTCTATATTAGACGACACTGACTTACATTATATAATCTTCAAGAAAAACTGTTTCATGAGTTCCAGTTTGGAAGAGATATTTGCACTGCAAAGTGCTCTGATGATTCTTTTCTCTTTTTGAGAAAATGTCCTTTAACTATTTTTAGTTTGAAAAATAACTTGTATTGCAAAATACCATGATGCTACTAATAATTAGTATAAAAGTGCATTAAACTGCATTTTCCATATCCTTTGGGTATAATTTTCACCTTTGAGGTGATGCATTATGTGACTTGATCAAATATCTCCTATGCTGGATTTTAATACATTAACTTTGAGATATTTGACATTGTGTTTTTCCTGTTTTGGGGAAATTCTTTAATGTACTGTTAAATATACATATTTGTCTTCAGTGAAGATGTTCTATGAATGGACCTGTGATTTATTTATGAAATCTCTGTTTGTTTTGATTAATATTTTTAATCTTAATTGCTTTTATAAAAGCTAATTTTACTGTTTATTGAACCTCACAAATCTTTTTAATTCTTTGAAAGATTCTGTGATTGTTAAAGTTCTGTCATGTTTGATATTGTACCTTTGAGATTTTACAGTCACCGTGTGACTATTCTGATCTCTGAATGATCATTCTTCTCAAACTGAGAAACGTTTGTTTAATCATAAACGTTGAATATGTTAATGTGTCTTTTGAAAAGACTGTTTTATGATGTATAAACTTTGCTCTATTGAGGGCATAAATGTATCTTGGAGATTCTCCGAGCTCATGTTGTGATATATTATCACTCCGTGTCTGAATGATGTCGTTTCCTCAATGACAAAACTAATATTCATGACAATAAAATCAGCTGATCTTATTTCTGTCTCTGCATTTCGTTTTTTTTTTTTTTTTAAGTACATATTCAGACAATACAGACATAAAAATAACTCAAAATATGAAACAAACAAACATTATTTATTATTATAAAAAGTAAATTCTTATAACACCTTAAGTCTTGTTTGTAATTCTTACAATAATTACAGGAACACTTGGAGTATTAATACTCAGTAATATGCTTGTCTAAATAAACTTTTATTTATTTTCATGTGTATAATACATGTATGTCTATTTCTATGAAATATTTATTACCATAACTATTATTTCATTTACCTTTCAATATTTGGACCTCATAAATTGAGTGATTTAACATCTGGTGTGATGTTTAATATGAAAACTAATGTGATTTGGTTAGTTTGGATGTGTCTTGTTTTTATATGTAACCCATAATCATGATATTTTCATTATAACGTTCGGATCTATGAAAATGACCTCAGAGCTTCACTAATATATTTGGAATATTGTTTTGAATCAATATTTCCTGTCCATGTATTTATAGATCTGAGCACCATGTTCATTCTGTGATGGGGTTTATTTTGCCCACAAATGAAATAAATATATATTCATACATCTGATTTAAAAATGTATCTCATGAAGATTATTCCATTGTTCTCCTTAAATTTACTGGTAGGCCTAAAGTTAAAGCACCAGTGAGAGACGTGTGTGTATTGTAGTGTAATGAAGTGAATGAACAAAGTGTTATTGATTTTAATGCTTGATTAAAAAAAAGTCTTCTAATTCATAAAAAAAATCATGTTTTTTTTCAAAAAGTATTGAGCCGCAGAGGCGTGAGAAAGCTTGTAGAGAATCTGTCCTGCATTAACACTCATTATCATGTGAATAGACACACTTCTATTGTTGTGTTTGTGTCTCAGTGTGAGAAACTCTGGAGAACAGAGTCACAGTTCTAGTGTCATCAGCATCCTAAACCCAAACACAACCTCAATATCTGACACACACAAGAGAGTCGACACACTTATGGATATTTACACACATGCATGATGCATTTACATGATGTCATTCATGATGTCATCAGCAGCGTGACCAGAATCAGCAATATCACTATTTATTTTCCTTTATGCATCATGAACTTTTACAATGACTAAGCTTTTGCATCTGGTACTTCAGAAACTTTTGTCATCTAAACGCAAACATCTCTCACAAACGCAACTGAAATCTTATTTGATTAATATATATATATATATATATATATATATATATATATATATATATATATATATATATATATATATATATATATATATATTTTTTTTTTTTTTTTGCATATTCCATTCTAAATTTATAAGAGGGAAAATTGCATATTTGCATGAGAATAATTGTGATCAGAAGTGTGTGATAAGTGACTGACTGGTGTTCCTCCAGATGGTTGGTGACGTCAGGAAGAACAGAGTCTTCAGCGGCACTAATGCTTCATTCAGGACTCTGGATGCTTTTGTGCTCCATTGATGTGAAGACAGAGAGTCAGTGTGGGAACCTCACATGAGATCTACTCACACTGACCAGCACACACACACACACACACACACACACACACACACACACACACACACACACACACACACACACACACACACACACACACATCTGCTTCATCATCAGGCTGTGACGTCACTGCAATCATAATGCTGAAGATCATAAATTAGATAATTAAATTAAATAATTAAATATCTGCACTTACTCCTGTGGAAAGACTTGAAATGTTGAACTTTATGCACAATCCATATGTCTCTAACAGTGCTGTGATAACTGGAAACTAGAAAGCATTTGAAGATCAGTTTAGTTTGTTTTTGATGTAATATTGTATTTCATTATTCAGTATTTTTCTTATTAATGTATAATTCTTGTTCCTCTATTTCTGTTTTTCTCAAGTTTAAACTTTATTCTTAAATTGTACAGCAGTTTAGTTCATCTTCTGTTGTTTTTAAATGCACTCCATACATAAAGTATGATTTGAATAGATCTAATTGGTTTTACAGTTTTATATACAGATTTCTTTTTTATATATTCCAGTTTGATATTAAACTTAGGAATGTGAATTAAACACTGCTTTACACAGTAACTCAGACGCCATGTGCAGGAATGATGTGACGTGGAGCGAGACTATGCAGGAGTCACTGACGCCACGCGTTTCTAATGACGAGCGTGTGTTTCTTCAGTGACATTGATGTGAACATCAGATCTCTACAGGTCAGCACTTTCCCAGATTCTCCCCTGAGACACAGAGACAGAGGATCATTGAGCATGTGGCGGCCCACATCCCTCATTGTCTGTCTGAGCTCTTCCATTGGCTCCAAACTGTGAGAAACTCCAACAAGCTCAAGCCTCACACATTCATATGGAGATTTGTGAGTATAAATAGAGGATCTGCAGCCGGTGTGAATCAGACTCGCTCTGCACAGAGATCCAGACATGACACCTACAATCATCTCAAAGGAGCATCTCCCTCTCAACAACAAGGTACATCACATGATCCTCCTCACAGCAACATTACATCAGCAGCTTTCACGACTCTTCTCAATCACTGCTTATTCCAAGACACGTTCCTGATGCCTTTCTGTCTCCATCTGCAGCTGAGAAAGCCAATAGTGGAGAAGATGCGCAGAGATGGTCTCATCAGCAGCTCAAGTGTCTTCTGGCTCCAGAGCTCCTGATTCCCAGCTGGAGAAAGCAGGAATCCTGGAGATGACGCTCACAGTTCCAGTTCACATGCTGTCAATCAAGGCTTCTCCAGGTGTGTCCGTGAGATCCAGAGATGAGATGAAGACTCAGAGCCAGAGAAGACTGAAGCTCTTCCAGAAGCCGCAGACATCATGTGATCAGAACAGGAGGGAAAGTGTGGAGCCTCGGCTGAGCCGCTCAGACCAGAACACCTTCAGCAAAGAGATGAAGGCCAACAAGAGCGCCACCTGGAGGCCTTGGGAGATCTTACAGCGACCAGCAGCTCATACTGAACGTCTACACTAGACTCAGTGGACTGTGTCGTCTCAGCTTCTCTTTTGGAGAAAAACTGTTTCATGAGTTCCAGTTTGGAAGAGATATTTGCACTGCAAAGTGCTCTGATGATTCGATCTTCTATGAAGACTCAAGAGTTCCTGACGGGAACATATACTGACGTCTATATTAGACAACACTGACTTTACATTAAATGCATCTTGATAAGATGTGAAGGAAACACTTCCTTTATTATTTTAAAGGGTATTCATAATCTGATAGCATCTCAAGCTTTGTTCTACAAGCTGATGAAGAGTCGATTTACACAGCACGTTATATGAAATGTTATAATTTCTTGAAATTAATGTGGTGACAAGAATCTTCATTATTAATTATGTGCTGTTTGTGGCTCAAATTTGACTTCCTCTTAGATGATATTCATAGAGAGACTTTTATATTTGATCTCTTTCTCTGATGGGAATATATACTGACGTCTATATTAGACAACATTGACTTACATTATATAATCTTCAAGAAAAACTGTTTCATGAGTTCCAGTTTGGAAGAGATATTTGCACTGCAAAGTGCTCTGATGATTCGATCTTCTATGAAGACTCAAGAGTTCCTGACGGGAACATATACTGACGTCTATATTAGACAACATTGACTTTTACATTAAATAATGATGATTCTATCTTCTATAAAGACTTCTCTTTTCTCTTTTTGAGAAAATGTCCTTTAACTAATTTTAGTTTGATAAAATAACTTGTATTGCAAAATACCATGATGCCACTAATAATTAGTATAAAAGTGCATTAAACTGTATTTTTCATATCCTTTAGAATTTTCACCTTTGAGGTGATGCATTGTGTGACTATAAAGTCAAATCAGCTTTATTTTGGTTTCATGTTGAAACAGTATTAATTTTTGCAACTGGCAAAAAGCATTTCCTGATCATTTTTGATGCTGTTTAGAAAACGTATACCTGTATCAGTATGTTGCTGTCCTCAATGAGGAGTTAATAAATGAAATTTCATTTTTGTAATTCTGAAAAGAATGTGAAATCCCTCCATGAGGGTTAATGAATATTGTTTTATATAGATCTTCAATGTGTACACTCTATATGCTGCTGTATATGTTTACTGTATTTACGTTATTGTAAATCTGATATAATGTGTTATGTTCACATTATTACTGACGTTTGTGTTGTCCTCCGGAGAGCATCTCTCTGCTCAGAGCTTGTTTGAAACAAATGCTTTCAATAGTGAAAGTCCTGTGTATGAGAAATATTTTCCATACGTAAAGAAAAATAAACTGAGCTCAACTCAACTATGTGGTTTCATTTATTTAGATGATATCTCGTTTATTTTTATGAAGATGTCTCGAAGTGTTTAAACACTGAAGTCAAACTAAATGCCTGAATAATTGCATTATATAGAAAATGTAAGTATCTGTATCTAACACTTACTTTTACGAATGCTTGATAAATACTGAAAGAAGAAGCAGCCCTTATTTAAAAGCTTTACTTAAAGTGCATATGAATGTGATGTGCAGTAGACAAACTTCAATTGTTGTTTAATTTATTTGAGAGAATAAAAACAAACCCTCAGAGAGACAATAGATCTCAGCTAAGAGACCAAGGGGTCAGAGGTCAAGGGAGTGACCTCATATGAAACTTTTATCATGCCATCATGCTGCATTCCTCCAACTTTTACCCATATGCACATAATACTGACTGGGAAAAGACTGGGAAAAGAGCTTTGTTATTTAATATTTAATTCTGATTAAAAAACGAAAATACTAGAGAAACATATTTGAGCCTTTAGGAAAGATGTACATGGTTGGTTTGCACTCTTCTATACTAATTTATTATTTGATTAACTTTTTGTAAAGGCAAGTTAGTGCCAAAAATGTAAAGTCCCCCCCCCCCCAAAAAAAAAGGTTTAATTCAAATATGAAAGATATTTTAGTCTATAAATACATACATTTTTCAAAAATGTTTTAGCTTGACATTTGACTAATATTTTTAAATGTTACTTCTTGTTTCAGAATGTTCAGAGAGGATTCAAAAGTAACAATGTTGCTGGAATTGAATGTTCCCTTAATGTTCACATACTGTAACAAAAAAAAAAAAAGAAAAAAAAAAGGACATTTTTAACATTCAGAGAACAATCAGGAATAATGTTTTACCTTGTTCAGAATGTGAGTAAAACGTTCGGTTCCACTTTATTTCGATAGTCCACTTCAGACATTCTACTAAATATAAGTAACTTTGCAACTACATGTCAACTAGCAGTCATTAGAGTATTAGTAAACTATAGGTTATGGTTAGGTGTTAGGGTTCGGGTTGGTAGAATAAGTTGACTTGTAGTTGCAAAGTTACTTATAGTCAGTAGAATATCTGTTGGGGGAGCATCAAAATAAAGAGTTAGCAGATATTAAGCAGACACAGTCTACTAATACTCTAATGACAGTGAGTTTACATGTAGTTGCAAAGTTACTTATAGTTAGTAGAATGTCTAAAGTGGACTATCGAAATAAAGTGTTACCAAATGTTCTTAGAACATATTTTTGTTAGCTGGGATTTTGTTAATTATATCAGTGGTAAATCCTGTAAACACAGCATTTAACTTTCCTTTAAGTGTTTAAGTTGCATTAATGTCACCTGAAGATCCACAGCAGTGATCCAGTGCACATATATACGTCACATACATACGTCAACCTGTGGTCAATGGGGGTTTATCTTGTCATTAGATGACAAGCATTCAACGGTCTCCCGAGGGAATTTTTATTATAGGATCAAGCGGTCATTAGCATCTGAATAGGCACATGTCTATTGTTCAGTGTGGGAAAGCTCTGGTACCCAGAATCACAGCTCAGTGTCATTAGCATCCCAAAAACCCTCAATAAATCTCAATATTTTGGGACTCTGAAAGGAGAAATAACAGACTTGTTTTCGACCATCTCAAATGTTTAAAAACCCAGTATAGTCATGAAAAATTAAGTTACATAAAAATCCAAAATGACCAGTTAGTCTGCAGCTTTAAACACGGCTAAAGTCCCCATTTGCAAACAACAGAAATGTACATTTAAAATGTCAGTCAGTTTAAAAATCATTTAATTTTCTGTGATAGCAAGTCATCTTTTTGTCCATATACAGGTATATATATATATGAAAATGCCTTTGCAATTATGATTACTCTGAAACCCGCAGGAATGTTTTAAAAGCCCTTTGGATATTCAGGTTTGGGAGGGAATGTGACATAAATGGCATTGAGTGATTTGATTCTGGAGTGTAAAAGTCTTATGTTTATATATATAAACATATAAACATTTGATTCTGGAGTGTAAAAGTCTTGTTTATATATATATATATATATATATATATATATATATATATATATATATATATATATATATATATATATATATATATATATATATATATATATATATATATATATATAAATAAGACTTTTACACACCAGAATCAAATCACTCAATGCCATTTATGTCACATTCCCTCCCAAACCTGAATATCCAAAGGGCTTTTAAAACATTCCTGCGGGTTTCAGAGTAATAATAATTGCAAAGGCATTTTCATTAGTTAATGATGCTGAGTTAATGATGTCCTCTTGATGACCCACAGCACATCACTTTCCAACATGGCAACAGGCAAACAAAAATGCAGAGAAATCATGGTTTTAACTCTTCATCTCATTAAAAACAACTCAAGAATGCCATCATGAGCAGCAAGCCTGATAAATAAACCCACGCAGGAATAATAATGCGTGTGATCACTGAATCATATAGTGAAAAAAGTTTGATAGTCTAAAATGAATAGACAAAAGCAGAGTTTTTTTTTTTGATTGTTTTATTCCGCCACAGACTGATTGAAATACATTCAATGGCCTTTTCAGTTCATAATTCCTTCACAGAAGGAAACTTGATTTCACCTACACAGTGAAAAGGTTTTGACGTTTACGCCCTTATAAAAGGCAGTTATAAAAGCACAGTACATGGTACAGATAGACAGATGAAGTATAACCTCTTGAGTCACAATCTTTATCATCTCCACAATATCAGATCTGATACAATCTGCATAATATTTCCTTAGAAACACAAATACAAGCCCAGTTGGGTTTCAAATAAATCTCAATAGGATTGAAAACAATCGTTAATATTATGTCCAAATATTGGACGCTGGCCAAATCTTGGCCACACTTAGATAAACAAAACATGTTGTTCAGATTAGAGAAGAATCTTTCACATTTGAAAGAAATTAAAAAAACTTATTATAAGCCCAAATAAAGGTACATACAATATGCTGTAAGAAAAATTAAAAACAAGCACGAGAGCTTTACAGGTTTGCATATTTATGACCAATGTGGTCCGAGTTCAGCTCAAGATCTACCAAGATGGCGCTCTTGTTGACCTTCATCTCTTTGCTGAAGGTGTTCTGGTCTGAGCGGCTCAGCCGAGGCTCCACACTTTCCCTCCTGTTCTGATCACATGATGTCTGCAGCTTCTGGAAGAGCTTCAGTCTTCTCTGGCTCTGTGTCTTCATCTCATCTCTGGATCTCACGGACACACCTGGAGAAGCCTTGATTGACAGCATGTGAACTGGAACTGTGAGCGTCATCTCCAGGATTCCTGCTTTCTCCAGCTGGGAATCAGGAACTCTGGAGCCAGAAGACACTTGAGCTGCTGATGAGACCATCTCTGCGCATCTTCTCCACTATTGGCTTTCTCAGCTGCAGATGGAGACAGAAAAGCATCAGGAACGTGTCTTGGAATAAGCAGTGATTGAGAAGAGTCGTGAAAGCTGCTGATGTAATGTTGCTGTGAGGAGGATCATGTGATGTACCTTGTTGTTGAGAGGGAGATGCTCCTTTGAGATGATTGTAGGTGTCATGTCTGGATCTCTGTGCTGTAGATCTCTGTGCAGAGCGAGTCTGATTCACACCGGCTGCAGATCCTCTATTTATACTCACAAATCTCCATATGAATGTGTGAGGCTTGAGCTTGTTGGAGTTTCTCACAGTTTGGAGCCAATGGAAGAGCTCAGACAGACAATGAGGGATGTGGGCCGCCACATGCTCAATGATCCTCTGTCTCTGTGTCTCAGGGGAGAATCTGGGAAAGTGCTGACCTGTAGAGATCTGATGTTCACATCAATGTCACTGAAGAAACACACGCTCGTCAACACTGTACACACGTGTGGAGGAGCTATATATAAAATATGTTTATTCATTTATTTATGGTGACCTTGTTTTAGTTGCCCATATGTGTGTTTCACTTACACTGACAATAAACAGTGCTCTAAATATTTATATACAAACTGCAGTTTAAAGAAATGTGTTTTTAGTATAGATGAATGCGTTTGTATCTAAAGCTTTAGAGTTGTGTAGTGGAATTCAGACGTCATTGTCTCCATTGTCTCGGACTCCAGGCCTCCAGATGTGTGTGTGTGTGTGTGTGTGTGTGTGTGCTGGTCAGTGTGAGTAGATCTCATGTGAGGTTCCCACACTGACTCTCTGTCTTCACATCAATGGAGCACAAAAGCATCCAGAGTCCTGAATGAAGCATTAGTGCCGCTGAAGACTCTGTTCTTCCTGACGTCACCAACCATCTGGAGGAACACCAGTCAGTCACTTATCACACACTTCTGATCACAATTATTCTCTTGCAAACATGCAATTTTCCTTCATATTAAATGTATTATGGAATATGCAAAAAAAAAAAAACTTTTTATTTGCTTTTTTTTATTTTTTTAGAACCAAATAAGATTTCAGTTGCGTTTGTGAGAGATGTTTGCATTAGATGACAAAAGTTTCTGAAGTACCAGATGCAAAAGCTTAGTCATTGTAAAAGTTCATGATGCATAAAGGAAAATAAATAGTGATATTGCTGATTCTGGTCACACTGCTGATGACATCATGAATGACATCATGTAAATGCATCATGCATGTGTGTAAATATCCATAAGTGTGTCGACTCTCTTGTGTGTGTCAGATATTGAGGTTGTGTTTGGGTTTAGGATGCTGATGACACTAGAACTGTGACTCTGTTCTCCAGAGTTTCTCACACTGAGACACAAACACAACAATAGAAGTGTGTCTATTCACATGATAATGAGTGTTAATGCAGGACAGATTCCCTACAAGCTTTCTCACGCCTCTGCGGCTCAATACTTGTTATAATAAGCATACATTTTTACATGAATCTGACGATTAAGTTCTTAAAATAAAGCATTTGATTTAGTCCTTTTCATTTTAAAAATGTATAATATTAGTATATAGATAGATTATATAGTGTAAAGTTATAGTCCAATCTATTCATGCTGACCTCTGACCCCTGGTCTCTTAGTTGAGTTCTATTGTCCCTGAGGGTCTTTGAGTGAGTTCTCTCTCTCACGCTCTCTTCATTCACTCAATTCAATTACACAACAATAGACGTGTGCCCTATGGAAACCCACAGCACACACGTCTCCAAACGTTCACTGTCTTAACAAACTGGCCGTTAGTTGGTCCCTAACGCAGGAAATATGAATCAATTACAGGTTGGAATCTGATACACGTGCAAATCGCCGTAAATTGCCAGTTGACATATACCTTTCTGTCCTTTAATATATTTTGAAGATAAAATAATAGATATTTACCTGGAATAAATATGTGAAATTAAAACATCAGGTTGTTTACAGTTTCCTTTCAAAAAGTGATTTATTATTATTAAAATTTGAGCAAGCTAAATATATATGTCACTTTAAGTAGTTTGCTATGTTCAAATGTTCAGGACTTAATTTGCATAATTTCCCAGAGGGATCTAATTTAAAATTTAAATAATTACAGCATCTATCCTGACCTTTTGTACATTTTAGAAGCTTGATGAGAATATTTACAAAAAAATCTGTGCAAGAGAGCATAATCCGGAAATGTAATTAAAACTAAAGGTTTAAGATTTTCAATTCATGCTGTACATGGACAATTATTCCATGAAGAGGTGATTTTTTGTGCCAAACGTACTTTTAGATGATGTTTATCATTTAGCTTCTGTAAGAATTATTGATTAAGATATATCAACATTAAAAGAGAAATCAATGTAATAAAAGCTGAGGCTATATATGTTTTCTTTTTCATTAATATCCACTCTAAAGAAGACAACTGAATTCCATGACAAACCAGAATGCCACAGCAGAAAGTACATTTGACTTTTTATTTATTTATTTTGTGATGTCACAATGTCATCATTAATGCAAATAAATAGGTGATAACATATCACAGCATTTGCATGAAGAGATCTCCAAAACACATTAAACGCATACATATTAATAAACTTTACAAAAGTCATGTGACAAATGATTTACCACAAATCATTATTAACATTCCTCCACATGAGGGGGTCATACTAACGCATAACAGAAACTGTTAGTGATTAAATGTCAAGATACTCAACAATTAAGATATTCCTGTACAGGAAAATACATCAGGACATACATCCACAGGTGTCACACTCAACACAAGTGAGTTCATAGCATTTTAATAGCAGAAAAAAAACATATTTATGTGGGATTATATGATCAAATGTCCTATGAGGACAACAGAGCGTTTATCATACTGATAAAATATTCAAAACCACTATTTGTACTTCACATGAAGCAAAGATTTACCATAGCATAGTGAAAATGTAATTGGCCTTCATAGAAGGTGTATATTAATGTATTCAGCAATACACAATACGTTTCCAGTGACGGAAATAATATTGCTAATGACATCTAACAAAGATGTGAATGCTAAAATCTGACTCAGAATAACAATCTTTGCACATCAGAAAGGACCAAAATGTGGTCCACATCCTTGGTGTCTAATGTAAACTTGGCTTCCACATTTGTGTTCCTTCAGAGGGCGCTACAGGATCAGTCAAAGCCTTCGCTGAGGCTGATGGATGGAGGAAGTGTTTCTGTAGATGTTGCCACTGGTTTCTCGGGAAAACACCATCATCTCCAGGATTTGTGCTTTCTCCAGCTGGGAATCAGGAGCTCTGGAGCCAGAAGACACTTGAGCTGCTGATGAGACCATCTCTGCGCATCTTCTCCACTATTGGCTTTCTCAGCTGCAGATGGAGACAGAAAAGCATCAGGAACGTGTCTTGGAATAAGCAGTGATTGAGAAGAGTCGTGAAAGCTGCTGATGTAATGTTGCTGTGAGGAGGATCATGTGATGTACCTTGTTGTTGAGAGGGAGATGCTCCTTTGAGATGATTGTAGGTGTCATGTCTGGATCTCTGTGCAGAGCGAGTCTGATTCACACCGGCTGCAGATCCTCTATTTATACTCACAAATCTCCATATGAATGTGTGAGGCTTGAGCTTGTTGGAGTTTCTCACAGTTTGGAGCCAATGGAAGAGCTCAGACAGACAATGAGGGATGTGGGCCGCCACATGCTCAATGATCCTCTATCAAGAGCTCGAAGCTCGTGTCTCAGGGGAGCAGGTGGAGGGGAGAGTGTTATTTTAATTATTTAAGCAGTTTTCTTGTTTTAATTGAGCAATCTACTACAGCATTATATATGGATGTTGCAAATTACTACGACTGGATTTACTGATGCATTTGTGTGCAAAATTAAGTTCTTTAAATGTCTTCTCACATCTCTAAATGCTTAACATTTTCTAATTCATGAATCATATTTTAATGTATATGATCTTCAGGATTATGATTGCTGCAGTGACGTCACAGCCTGATGATGAAGCAGATGTGTGTGTGTGTGCTGGTCAGTGTGAGTAGATCTCATGTGAGGTTCCCACACTGACTCTCTGTCTTCACATCAATGGAGAACAAAAGCATCCAGAGTCCTGAATGAAGCATTAGTGCCGCTGAAGACTCTGTTCTTCCTGACGTCACCAACCATCTGGAGGGAAACGGCCCGACTGGATGATGATGATGATGGTGCAAAAAAGACTATCAGTTCAATAAACTGGTAAAATATTGGAGAACTAAATAAAAAAGTATTGATGCAATATTGCAAAAATTCAGAGCATTGCATGACTTTCATATTTGTCTGCACTGCATTTATATAGCTTGACTGCCTTGACCAGATGTGTCCAACCTTACATTTGAGAAGCTATTTTTTCTGCTTTGCAGATTAAACCTAATAGGCTTCTGCATGTGTACATGAAACCATTCAGCAGCTCATTGTGTTTATACAACGCACTGAGAGCAGCAGCCATGGGGTTTTCCCACACTCAGCTCTGAATGATCCTTACGGAACAATAGAAGTGTGTCCTCTTTATCGGCGTTCACCTGTCCGTCATGTCCTTAGGGAGTTTCACTCGGCTAATCATCAGTTAGTCGTCCCTTTCAACCATAAAACAGTTTGACTTGCCACAAACTCACCTTAAAAAAAAAAAAAGTTTATGTCAGGTATATGTGAGTTCTTGAGTACTGTGTATGTTGGATGGAAGAATAATGATAAAATGATAAATTATTATAAAATGTAATGAAACATTACATGTTATAATAATTTCTAGGTATAAAACTAGAAGACAAATTAACAATGAAAATAATTGGCAACAATTTACAATATAAGGTTTCATTAGTTAAAATAAGTGAATTACTTTAGTTAACATGAACTAATGAACAATACAGCATTTATTAATCGTATGTTAATTTTAACATTCACTAATACTGTACATTATTAAAATCAAAAGTTGTGTTTGTTAACATTAGTTAATGCACTGTGAACTAACATGAACAAACAGTGAATGACTGTTTTTTATTAACTAACATTAACAAAGATTAATTAATACAGTAACAAATTAATTGCTCATTGTTAGTTAATTATATAGGCATTAATATAAATAAACTGTATGGCTTAGTATTTGCATCTTTTGAATTCTGTGACCCTTTCCACCCTTTTCCTACACGCCTTAAATACTTTTAAATGCTAATTTGTCTCAGTGCTGGACATAGGCATGTTGTCTGTCTCCTACCCATGTACATGCAATCAATAGGTAAATCAGTCGTTTGGTAAACCTTTGACATTAATAATTACAGGTAACACAGACACACTAATACCCTAACATTTGCAGACACTTGTACATTTGGATTCAGCAAAAAAAGGTTTATGGATTTACAGTTTTAGAAGCTTTTTAGTGGGTATGTGTTTTTTTTCTATCTGCCCCGATTTAAATAAACATCTGTCAGGTTAAGCATAAAAACCACAGGATGACATTAATGCAATCAAAATCATTTATTTTATAGAAACATTTGAGAGCATTACACAACTGATTTAAAAACAATCATCACAAATGTAATCAAATGATACACTGTATCTTTAAAAATGAAATAAAGTTCTTTTTTTGTGCATGTCCTCCAAAAGAGAGCATGACAAACGATTCTAAACACATTCAGTACATTTCTCTTCAAGAGAAAAATACACTTATATCTACATGCACACAACGCATCCTCCGCCTGGTGCTTCCCACGAGCTAATGTGCATCACAACCAATGCAATGCACAGCTTCAGATGATATTCTTGCCTTTACAAAGTCTGCAAAGTACTTTACGGGGGGAAAAGTCCAGAGAGAACAAGCAAACAAGTGCTATTTTCCTCCGAGGTAGATGTGCTAACACGTAAGATCAGATCACATCAAGTGCTTGGCTTGTTGACCCTTTACATTAGCAGGTCAGTCTGTGATGGACGTTCACTTCAGAACAATGGCGTCAGATCTTGATCTGGAGCGGGAGACAGACGCAGGATCTCTCGAGAACACCTGGAGTAGCCGCTCGGGAAGATTAAGGCCTTTTTCGAGCTGAAGAAGGACACGGTCTTCTCCAAAATGTCGGATGCAGGAATACCGTGATGGAGGTGGTCTTCGAAAGAAGATTTCAGTTTCTCCACTTTGCTGAAGCATTTCCTCTCCAAGCTGTACAGTTTGCACCTGGAATTCAAAAGAGAACATCTTTAGTGTCATTGTTTGTGAGCATATATCAATGAGATCAAATGAATCGAGCAGTAAAATTACACTATTGTAAGTAATTCTGTACCTGGCATAGTGAGCGTTGTCTTGAGGGGTGATGTCCATGTAGGCCGGCATGTTTGAGTTTGAGAGAAGCTCTTTTTCAGTCGCAAAACCAAATGCCACACAAGCCCCTCGATCTAGCCCACTTTTATACCGAAGCATATCTGCATCCAGCCAATCAGAGAGCAGGGAAAACTGGAACAATAGGCTTGCCATAATTTGCATTGGTCCAAGGTCTTTTAATTGAGCTCTTTAGTGGACAGGTGTTTTTTTTCTTTCTCTAGTGCCATCTGGAGAGTCAGCCGGGGGGGAATCATCGAGGGCATGAGGACTCGGGATTTTAATGTTCTCACACTCAGATTAGCAATGGAGATTTGTGGAAAATATTTACTGTATGTGTTCAGTCACAAACTAAATTTATAGTTGGGTGTGAAATGTTTTGACAAAAACAAGAATTTTCATTTTTAATCCATGCTGATGTAATAATATAGAAACAGTTTTATTTTTACGTAGATATTTAAAAAATAAAAGTAAAAGTACAGCTTCTGAAGGCATTTCACATGGAAAAATATACATCACTAAAACACATTCATAAACAATTATGTAGCAATGAGGATTTGTTGAATATATTTTCTATGCTGTATCACAAACATGCAATGGATTTAAAGGGGCTATATGCAACTGTTTCCCCAAAATAAACGTAACAATAGCCTTTTTATTTGACCATGTATGACTCAAATATCTCCTGATGAGCATACTGACACCTTGTCAGCTCACAGTGAGTGCACCTATAAGCCTGTATCCTATTTTTCCTATTTTCTGTCGGGTCGGATTTTTCGCGCGCTGTCTGCGGATGTGACGTCAAGCGCGTTCATGTTAAACGTTTCAGATCACTCTGCCACCACCGCTAGTAAGCAAACAAACTTAGTTTCTCAAACAAAATATATGTATTTGACTGTTCTTACCTCTGTAAACATAATGTTGACTTCTTTGCAGCGGATGACTTGTGAAGTGTGCACGTACGAGAGCGAGCAGAAAGGAAGAGCAGTTCCATTTTTTGGCCACAGGTGTCAGTCGCGAGTTTAAATTTCAGAAAAAAACATATAGCCCCTTTAATGAGATTATCGTATCAAATATTTTGTCAAAGTATTCTATGAATCAATATTCACTTGCACTTAAGAAAAATACATTAATTGAGCTATTTAAAAATAGTGCATTTGAATGGTCCAAAAAATATTAAAATTTATAAAAATGCATTACTGAAAGCTCACAAAACATTTAGTGTATAATCAAAACAAAAATGTAATAGCGTCCATTAAGCTTCGCCCCAGAAGCCTAGTTAGTCGAGCCCTGTGGGAACAGACACACTTCTATTGTGTGAGGGGTTTAATGTGATGAATACAGAAGTGTGGGAAGCCGTGTGTCTCTGCGGCTCCCACCAGCTCCGGGAGCGTTGGGGCGTGTGATCGGGGTCCACATTATGCCATGAGCCAGCTGTGTGTGTGTGTGTGTGTGTGTGTGTGTGTGTGTGTGTGTGTGTGTGTGTGTTTGTGTGTGTGTGTGAAACAATCCTGAGAACAGGTACAACACAGAATTCATAGAACACCTGCTTCACTAGAATATCTTGTTACACTGACCTAAAATACTGCATATCATTACAGCATTTCAGCTGATTCTGAACTACAGCAGCATGCACTGATTTTATTCACTAATTTGATTATGAATAATCAAACTGAAGTATATATATATATATATATAAAAATCATGTTTATGGTTGATAACACTGATGTGCTTTTGTTGTTCTAACATTAGAGAAAATGAAATCTCTCCACGTGTTTGGTTATGAAGGGTGTGTGTTCATAAAGTGCCATTAATGTGAACACTGGGTCAGGACTTTCCCAGATTCACGGCTTCAAGCCCCTGATAGAGGATCATTGAGCATGTGGCGGCCCACATCCCTCATTGTCTGTCTGAGCTCTTCCATTGGCTCCAAACTGTGAGAAACTCCAACAAGCTCAAGCCTCACACATTCATATGGAGATTTGTGAGTATAAATAGAGGATCTGCAGCCGGTGTGAATCAGACTCGCTCTGCACAGAGATCCAGACATGACACCTACAATCATCTCAAAGGAGCATCTCCCTCTCAACAACAAGGTACATCACATGATCCTCCTCACAGCAACATTACATCAGCAGCTTTCACGACTCTTCTCAATCACTGCTTATTCCAAGACACGTTCCTGATGCTTTTCTGTCTCCATCTGCAGCTGAGAAAGCCAATAGTGGAGAAGATGCGCAGAGATGGTCTCATCAGCAGCTCAAGTGTCTTCTGGCTCCAGAGCTCCTGATTCCCAGTTGGAGAAAACACAAATCCTGGAGATGACGCTCACAATTCCAGTTCACATGCTGTCAATCAAGGCTTCTCCAGGTGTGTCCGTGAGATCCAGAGATGAGATGAAGACACAGAGCCAGAGAAGACTGAAGCTCTTCCAGAAGCCGCAGACATCATGTGATCAGAACAGGAGGGAAAGTGTGGAGCCTCGGCTGAGCCGCTCAGACCAGAACACCTTCAGCAAAGAGATGAAGGCCAACAAGAGCGCCACCTGGAGGCCTTGGGAGATCTTACAGCGACCAGCAGCTCATACTGAACGTCTACACTAGACTCTTCTATCTTCTCTTTTTGAGAAAGTGTTTATGCAATTTCTTTTTGGAAAAAAAAAATGTATCATAAAGTATGTTATGATACAGTGAAGACTTTGCTTCACTTTATACTTTGCATTAGATGTAATGCCTTTGGATGCATAATGTGCAAGCTATTTATTCAGCTGTTTGAATGCTTCCAACTTTGTTTGATTTTAACATGAATCAGTTTAAAAATATTTCTGTTTATAGAAAGAATGATATTTCCCATGAATTTTGATGGGTTATATTACTTGTTTTAAGTAATCTCAATTTGTGCTTCACATTGAAGCTAGATTTAATTATTTTAAAACCTCATAATGAGTCTTTTGAGTATAGTTATTTCTCATTTTTTGAGCATGTTTGGACAAATCTTGCCAATTTATGTTGTAAACAGTTCCTTTTTGGAACAAGTTTGTTTAATGAACCCATTCCTTTCATAAAGGCTTGTTTTGATGAAAACTTTATGAAGTTTTCAACGACTCACTTGTATTGTATCAATATACCTGTGTATTTGACATTGCATGTAAGCCTACAATATGCAAAACATCTGCTTTATCATTAGAGATGTAATAAATTAAATTGCTCTTCAATCACTTTTTGCTTTTCACTGGGTTTGAAACTTATGAGCACAATATTTTAAATGCAAGGAATGTTTAATAAGTGATCAAATAAGTTGATTAAATAACAAAAACAGCTTTTACAAAAGGCATCGATTGATAGGATTTTCTATGCTTGACAAAAATAGACAACTAGATTAAATCCAAAATAGCATGCAAATGGTGCATTAAAAAGCAGCAAATCTTAAAATGAAGTAAATATGCCTATAAACAAATAATTTGTCAAAGCAGTCAACATCTGATAAAACTCTAAATTAATTGTTTTTCCATGGTCGTTTTGGTGATTAGTGCAGCAATCCACTCTGGTGGAGGCCATTAATTGCATCTGATTGGTCCTTTGCAGCACGTACAATCGTTTGATCGCTTCTCTCTCATCAGGCTTCAGGTGTGGTGACAGTAGTTGGAATTGGCGCGTTGTTTTTAAAAAGTCAACGGTCATCTCCAGAATATCGGCTTTGTCGAGTCTAACGAACTGACTCTCGGACATCTGTGTATTTTCGTGAAATAACTTTCTCAGATGTGCGATACTGCGGGGGATTCTGTCTCTCCGCATCTGCTCAACAAGGATCTTTCGAAACTGCGTTGACGTAAGATGAAAAACGGTAAGTTTGACAGTAAATTTCAAGCGAAAGGTAGAGATAGAGATTTGACGTGATTACTTTGTGGTTCTCATGACATAATATGCTCACACGACCTTGATTTTGACTGCCTGGTGTCATAATACAAAGATTTAAAATAGAAAATTGTGTAAAATCATCTCCTCGTCATAGCCTAACCATGAAGTGCAGCGGTTTGCTGTATTCATACCGCGTGCTTTCCCACACTGCCAGCCAATCAGAGAGGAGCAGGAGCCGCGAGCTTTAAAATCCAACGGTGTGACGTGACGGTGGTTTTATAGCACGCGAGTTTCCTTCCTCTCCCGCTGTGGGAAAACACTGTCACGGGCCACTAAAAGTGTGCCTGATACTTGCTCAGAAGTCCAGTAGTGTTGACAAGAAGACCAACAACTCGGCGTGATTCAGACAGACACGCTTCAGACAGAGTCTTTGATCAGTGCTGAGGTGTTATTGCTCCAATTAAAACGGACTTTCCCAGCCTCAGGTTTATTACAGAGCGTCTCCAAAGAAATGCTGATTCGGATGTGATTTTAACAAATGTAATCTGCACGTGCGTGGGTTAAATTAAATGTTTCCCTTTCATTTTATCGGAGGTGAAAAAGTTTTGTGAAAAATGCCATGCTTTAATTTGACTTAAAGAGAATGTGATAGAAATCAGTGAAATATTCTGATTAAATACCACATCAGTACAGATATTAACAGACACTATTAGTATTATTATTAATGAATAATGTACAGTGACTTGGGGGATAATGTAAGAATATTTCTTGATATAATATCAGAATATTACTTAATTTTTTGTAGCAACATCTTAGTTTCAGTAAAAACATAAAATGAAGATTATACATGAAGTATTACAATTTTAAAGTAAAATTATATATTCCCAGCACTGGATTTTGTTAGTTAAAATAATGTTTGCATCAAGTTTAGATTAAAAAAAATAAAGATGTAGTTTAATCACATATTTAGAGCATGAAACTCTCAATTTAATTATTGAAAGAGTGATTGACCTATTGATTAATTGAAACCAGATAAGGTAAATTGTAAGTCCTGTGAGATTTGTACAGCCAATGTTTGATTTGATTTGTTGAGGACGCCTCACCCACTGGCCTCAGAGTGTGGGAAAGCTAATCCTGACTGGGACTCATGGCTTTGTAATGCTAATGAGCTCCTATAAATAGAGGAGCACAACCCTCATTCCCAACACAACCAACTTGCTCTCCTCAGAGAAACATCTCTCCATCTGAAAGAATGGCTCCAACTTACACGACTGACTACTCCAAACTTTCCAACAAGGAGAAACATAAAGTAAGTATTTTTGACCCACTTAAAAATCAATTTTTTCTTTTATTCTGCCATGAGTTTTAATCAAATGACGCAAAGAACTAAGCAAATGTCTCTTTCCTCAACAGTTGAGAAAACCTGCAGTGGAAAAGATGCGCAGAGATCGCATCAACAGCTGCATCGAGCAGCTCAAATCCATGCTGGAGAAGGAGTTCCAGCAGCAGGACCCCAACACCAAACTGGAGAAAGCCGATATCCTGGAGATGACGGTGGTCTTCCTGAAACAGCAGCTGCAGAGCAAGACTTCAGCTCCGCAGAAAGCCCACTTTGACGGCTATTCCCAGTGTTGGAGGGAGACCATGAGCTTCCTATCGGTCGGCTCCAAGGCGGACGCTGTACGTCAACATCTGAACCACTGCCAAGAAGCCCAGAGATCAGCTAAAGACCTCATTCACTCGTCTCCAGCTTCCCATCAGCCCACCAAGGTGAAGCAGGAGCCATGTGCCCACAGACCGCTCTGGAGACCCTGGTAGAGACTCCAAGATCAAAGACTTTCACGTGAAAACTAGATGGTGGTTTTACCATCACTTATGTTGTAGGAGATAACTCCTTTTCTATGTTCATTTTCTTTTGAAAGAATGTCACTTCGCTTTGAAGTTTGTGGAAGGAAATGGGTTTCACAATGTGAAAATCTGATCTTCTACAGATGATTGTATTCTGATCGGAGGTTTATTATAACATGCCTCTATAGTTTTCCTCATGGATGGACAGTAATATAAGTATATAAATAATCTTCACGATGAAGAGTCGAGGTTTAACTCCTGTGGAGTCGATGACAAAGTAATTATTTGCAATGTTTGATATGTTTTATCACTGCTTGTAAATGCAAATGTTATTGTTTCTTCTTATGAAGGATGTGATTTTTCACTTATTTCTAATATATGGTGACGTATGTTAATTGTGCTAACATACGGTCAAATAAAATAAACACTATTTGAATATAAACTATCCTGCTTTCCTCTAATTGATTAATCAAAACAAATACTTTATTCTGCATTGTCTGATTAACAGACTTTTGAAATTTAAACAATGTTTTTTTAACTAACCACTCGCGTTGGTTGTCAAGTGGTCTCGTTTTCAGCTAATGGGAGTCCATTTACACTTGACAAACTCTTTCAGAGTTGGAGTGTGGAGCAATCTATCTGGGTGTATTTTCCAAAAATGACCCTTACAATAACAATCCCTTACTTTGACTATTAAATGAGTGTAAAACCATGCGTCAGGAATGGCTCACCAGGATTTTGCCAAGTCAGATAAATTTAGTCCTACCCCTAAACTTAACCCTACTCATAAGTTACCCCTAAAATCAGAGGGAAATAGATGAATAACACTGATGTAGAAGCACCTAATCCTGTTTGTAAGCCTAAACTTGACAAAAACTGTAAACTTGTCTCTCAAATCTGATTGGGTGATTGAAATGTTCATGTTGCACTTGTTGAAATCACGTTCGCCAATATAACTTTAGAAATATCTATATTTGATGATCAGGATGATATCAAATACCCATGCCTTAATGATGTCAACTTTAAAATCTGTCCTTTTTATAAGCATTTTTTTATTATATGTAATCAGTGCCGTGTATTAGTTGAGTGTGTACCAGGAGCATGATTATAGAGTTCAGTGTGTGAGAAAGAACGCAGGGGCTTAATGTTGGTGTTTGTACTCCGAAACCCTTGATAATAGGCACTGTGTGCTGTCAGCTCTGGTTTCATCAGACAGCTGGTGTGTGTGTGGGGTGTGTGATCATGTGTGGGGCCGGCTTCTCCCAGGATTTCCCACACCCGTGGACTCTGGCTCCCGTTTCAGATCTGACATTAAGGAAGTGTGCCGTACTAAATCATCCATTAGGTATGGTGGTGTGAATCCTGACCCTTCCCTTCTATTGCCCCTAATTCAACGCTGAGCCCCCTGGGAAACAGCCATTCACTTGTTGTTTGAATCTACTTGTTGCAAACTTGAAGTGATGTATTGTTACAGGTCATGCAAGTTTTAAAGTTCTTTATACTTCAGAAACTTTATTTTCTACAAGGTGGAAATATGGCTTCAGAACAATTAACATACTAAAAAGAAGACAAACGTGAAAAAGAAACTAAAAAACATTTAAAAAATGATTTGAAAAAATACAACAAAATATATAACAATGACAGGTTATAGCTAATACATTTAACATTCCAGCTAAAGTATTTAATTTAAATAAAATCTTTTAGGTGTAAATTAAATGCAAGTATAGTTATTTTTTTTTTTAAATAAAATGTTATACAAATAAATTGTATCAAATACTATTATTATGAACTGTTGATGGGATTTACTTATGTCATTTGATAATTTTTTACACTTACATGCAATCATACTTTAGTATGCATGCAATTACATGCATTTTTATACTTTAGTTAAATAAAGCGAAGTTCAGAACAGAATTATTTGCTGAGATTTGAGGATTCGGCTAGAAGTGTTTAAAGTGCTGACACACTTTTCTCACCGCATACACTGAAGGTGAGACGCACTTTATGCAAATACAGTAGATGTCAGGATGGCCATGTGCCTCCGTTAAGTTTACAGGAGCGGGAATCCTTTGGTTTGGGTGTCAGGCAGTGTAATCAGGAGACGGCACACCTCTAGTGAACACACACACACACACACACACACACACACACACACACACACACACACACACACACACACACACACACACACACACACACACACACACACACACACACACACACACACACACACACACACACACACACACACACACACAGTGTCTGATAGATCCCCTTTCAGGATCGCCCTCCTCCTCCTCTTGTCCTCTTCAGGTCCAAGCTGCTGATGTTATCAAGTGTTTCAGACAGCCTTGTGATTGGCCCTTGAGTGTGGGAAAGCATCAGACGCTTCAGACCCATGAGGACAAAGGATTGTAAATGGAGCACGTCTGTGTGTCATCAGTCCGAACTCCAGCATATAGTGTTTATAGGTGATAAAATCATGTTAGGAGAAAAGCAACCTGCGGTGGGTGGGCTGCCCTACAATATTTGAATGCCACAAAAATGTTACATTAAAACAATGTTAAATAAAGAAATGCATCAGTCTTGCATAATTAAAAAAGTTTAACTCTTTTAAACTCAACATGTGTTTCTGAGGTTGGAGGTCAGCAACTCAAAATATTGTTACCGAATATGAAACTAATTTGTACTCAATTATTTAATATTTAATCTTACCATACCATACCTCAATGCGACTATGCAAATGCATTTTTTAATATATATATATATATATATATATATTTAGAATCAGTTTTCATTTTAATTGTATCATTTAATCATTTAATTTAGTTAAAGTTTAAGTATTTTTAGTTTTTGTCATAATGTTTTCTTTAACGTTTTTTTTATTATTTAGTTTTACTACTTTTAGTACATCAAGTTAAACTTAAATGAAAATGAGAGATGGGTTAGCTAAAATAAAATGTTAATAAGTTTATATTTATATATAAAAAAGTTAATATTTTATTTGAGTTAACATTATTCCTTATTTCAAGAAACAAATATGTTTTTATAGTTTTAGTGAACTCACCCTGAATAATGATATGCAATGATTTGCATATTAAACATGTTCAGGTATTTGCAAACTTACCTACAGATATTGAAGTGATAGAAACCATTCAGATGTGAGACTAATGGTCATTCTACATGATTATTTAGCTGTGTGCAATACTATAAATATATCTAATTCAAATATTTCTATTACAATTTGCTCTGAACAGAACTGTACACTGTTTTTAGCATAACATGGTGAATGTTTATGTGGGTCATTTATTTAGGACAATACATACACACATGAATGAATTCAAAGGATTTTTAGTAATGAACTGCTTTTATTAAATGCAATGTTAGACACACAGTGTCTACAATGTTTCAATGCACCGGAGTGCCATCACAAGAACAAATATTGTTTTTCTGTAGCCTTCACAAAAGGCTGTATCAAATGAACGTCCATCAGGACCTTACAAAGAGCTCAGATTCTGAGCAACATCACTGTTTGCAAGCCAAACAACACTAGAACTGGGGAAAGAAAGCCTTTAGACAGACTCAAGGTAAATGCCATGCTAACAATAGCAATAATTTGCAAAGAAAATCTTATTAAGAATAAAACAATCAAAACTTTCAATATGAAGCGATTGAACGTATGTTTGCAATGAACATAGAAATATGGAAATGTTTATCTCCTACAACATAAGAGATGGTAAAACCACCATCTAGTTTTCACGTGAAAGTCTTTGATCTTGGAGTCTCTACCAGGGTCTCCAGAGCGGTCTGTGGGCACATGGCTCCTGCTTCACCTTGGTGGGCTGATGGGAAGCTGGAGACGAGTGAATGAGGTCTTTAGCTGATCTCTGGGCTTCTTGGCAGTGGTTCAGATGTTGACGTACAGCGTCCGCCTTGGAGCCGACCGATAGGAAGCGCATGGTCTCCCTCCAACACTGGGAATAGCCGTCAAAGTGGGCTTTCTGCGGAGCTGAAGTCTTGCTCTGCAGCTGCTGTTTCAGGAAGACCACCGTCATCTCCAGGATATCGGCTTTCTCCAGTTTGGTGTTGGGGTCCTGCTGCTGGAACTCCTTCTCCAGCATGGATTTGAGCTGCTCGATGCAGCTGTTGATGCGATCTCTGCGCATCTTTTCCACTGCAGGTTTTCTCAACTGTTGAGGAAAGAGACATTTGCTTAGTTCTTTGCGTCATTTGATTAAAATTCATGGCAGAATAAAAGAAAAACAACTGATTTTAAGCGGTCAAAAATACTTACTTTATGTTTCTCCTTGTTGGAAAGTTTGGAGTAGTCAGTCGTGTAAGTTGGAGCCATTCTTTCAGATGGAGAGATGTTTCTCTGAGGAGAGCAAGTTGGTTGTGTTGGGAATGAGGGTTGTGCTCCTCTATTTATAGGAGCTCATTAGCATTACAAAGCCATGAGTCCCAGTCAGGATTAGCTTTCCCACACTCTGAGGCCAGTGGGTGAGGCGTCCTCAACAATAGAAGAGGCATCAATTATTTCATGGTTAACTGGCCTCAGGGCTCCCACAGAGGGAATAGTCTTCCACACACCGAACACAACACAGGCAGGTTGCTGTACTTTTATTACCTGGGAACATCGCTGCTCACTGATAAGGCTTTGCAGATGGGGACTGTAGACACATGATAATTTCCCAAGGGATGCTAAGGACATATAGATAAGACGTCACACACCTTATCGGGAAAAGACAGATCCTGGCTGAATGAAAAATTATCTTAATGCACAAATGAGGTAGATTAGATGTGATAACAAAATTACACTTATAAAACAATTTCAGTTTTTTTACTTCAAAAATATAAATACATGCGCATTTATATATACATATGCACCCAAGTGAATTAAATATTATTTGTGATGCCTCTAACAAACTTTTTCAGTCTTCTTCACACACTGACCGGAATGCATTCACTGTGAATGTCAATTAAGCGCAATTATCCCGTGCTCTCAAGGATGGCACACTTCTGTTGTTCCAGGCCCCCCCTCCCGCCCTGAGAGAATTTTGGGTAATAAATGGACAGATAGTGTGGGAAACCCAGGCCGGCTCCTGCTCACACGTTCTGGAGTCAATAGCTGGAGCCCCTCCTCTGTCCCTCCACAAACACCCTTTGAACTGCTGTTCAGATCAGAGGCTGCGGGACGCGTGTGTGTTCTCACCAGCCTCGGCTCACATCACCTGCTCGTACTCGCCCTCATCACGCCAGCGCCCCCACACACGTCCCGTCATCGCATGAGCTGAAACATCTGCAGCAGAGGTGCAACCCTGACAGAGACAGTCTGAATGTGGAATCTCTTTAAAAAAAAAAAATGGAACATTATTATAATAAAACACAAATGATTTTGATGTTAATCTTTAGTATTTACATTGTAAAATAATGATAATAAAAACTATAAAAATCCTTGCTTATACGCGTGTATATATATATATATGTGTATGTGTATATATATGTGTATTAGGGCTGTCAAATCAATCACATCTAACATAAAAGTTTGTTTATATATGTGTGTATATATATTATAAATATATGTGTGTATATTATATAGACACACACACACACACACACACACACACACACATATATATATATATATATATACTTTATACTAATTGTGATTAAATCGATTTGACAGCACTAATACTGTATATATATGTGTGTGTGTGTGGATAAAATAATTAACTGCAATGATACAATTTAATAAAAATATGAAATAAAGAAGAGCTATTTGGAAAAATATTTTTTTTATCCATGTGAAGCAAAAGGAATAAATTATTTTTTTATAATAATTATTTTAATTTAATTAAATGAATAAAATACAATGATAAATGTAATAAAAATAAAATGCAATTAAATATAATTAATATTTTAATAATAGAAAATAATTCTAAATTAAATCGCTCTTACACCACAGAGCTGAATTTATAGTATCTTCAATTTCATATTTTGAATTGAACTTTTTATTGGTTACACTTTATTTTAAGGTGCACGTCTTTGTTACATTTAAGTACTGAGTTACATGTAGGTAACTACATCCATGTAGGATTAGGGTTTGGTTTAGGCTTAGTAATGCAATTATGAATAATTAATAGTTACATGTAACATGACACTGTAAAATAAAGTGTTACCTTTTTATTTTTTTTCACTCATTTTGGACCAATACAAAAATATTTTCTCTACACTCAAATCATCAACAATATCAATGGACACCATATGCCAGATGTTTTTTTTTTTTTTTTGGAGGGAAACTTTCTGTTTTCTTCAGCTTCTTAGACTCACATTTCTCAACAGTGACTCATCCTGACAGATGACACTGATAGTTTAAAGAATGACTAGCCTTCATTCCACCATAGACCCTCTCATCATTCAGAGGAATAAAGGCCCTGGTGCCATAATAAGACTCCTCTCTCTGTCACACACAAACAGTCGTTGTGTCCAGCTGCAGGGCCGATGCAGGTCTCTCAGTGAGGAATGTGTGAGAGCTGTGGTGTGTGTCTGCTTCCCACACTTCAGTCCCATTGAGCGAGCCGCCCCACCCTGCTGCCACTGATCCAGCGTGCCTCATTATTCCCTCTCTCAATAGACCATCTGGTCCTCTGCTTGCACACACAAAGCCTCTCGCTCTCCCACACACACCTCAAAGCTGCAGGTATACGCGCTCCTGAGGAGAGATTGATCTGCGCACAATCCCACGACCACAAACAAACATGGAAGCGTGTGTGCACAACACGTTTCTGCATGTCGGAGCATATACATGCAGATGGACATTCACTGTAAACCTCTCACGCAACAGGTTGCAATCCATATGCAGAAAAACTACAGATGTTTTCGAGATGGATGGATGGATGGATGGATAGATAGATAGATAGATTATATTTTATTTCTACATCCAAATAGACATTCACTGTAAACCTCTCAAGCACAACAGGTTGCATTAATGCAAAAAAAACCACAACAATTTAGATTTAGATTCAATCATTCAGTTTATTCAAAGCTGTTCAAATTATTTATTTTTAATAAAAAGAAATTCTATTTTAATTTTACATAGGCCTACATTACATTTTTATTATATATATATTTAAATAATAATACAAAATCCAAATCATTAAATAAATTAAAAATTAATTATATCTATTTTTTTTACATTTCTATTTAAAATAAGTATATAATTTGAATAGTGTCTTACTATGCCAAAGGAGAATTCAATTCAACAACTGTTTTCTGATAAAAAAAAAAAACTTTCCTTTTTTTCACCTCTTTTTTGTTGTTGTTGTTTAGTTTTAATGGCCACAAACACCCTGGCAAGACTTCAGGAGTTTCAATGGGGCAGAAGGTATTGGACAATGTCACAGTTTCCCGCTCTAACTGCATCTTTTCATGCGTTTGTGCTGTGAATGCCAGAGCATGTGATGCTGGAATGTCTCTCACATCATGACCCGAATTCCTCTCCGGCGAGAGGAGGTCAGGGGCTTCCCAGGTCCCCGTTTTCATGAAGAGAGGGACACTTCACACTGGGCACACAGCGCTGAGCATCTGCTTCCCTCACTGTGTGTGTGTGTGTGTGTGTGTGTGTGTGTGTGAGAGAATGAGGAGAGTGCTGGACAAGGGGGCGCCCACATTCAAAGACCCTTTTGCAGAGTGGGATGGAATGTATTGTGGCTTTACCAGTCAGTTTTGGCGGGAGATGGGAAGTGGTGTGGGAACGGAATTTGGGGTTAACTAAACCACAGCACCTCCTGATAGACACAGAGAACAAGAGATGCACTTGTTCACAGATCAGAATAAAGAATATTGTGCATTTCTTAAGTTTGCATTGCAATTTAAATGGAAATGGAACCAAATTAAAAAAAATGTTTTTACATTTTTGCAGGTAATCTGAGTAAAACATAAGAACCAGCTGATTCATAACACGCCTGTTCGTTGATGAATGAATCGCTATCCGTGTGCAGTATGTCAACAGATTGCATCTCCAGCTAATTGGTTTAAAACAACATTCTAGTTACCCGAAGCAATTTACAACTGCAGAAGCGAGCCAAGTGAACTGAGCATGAACCTTGCATGTGAAAAGCTGGACAAAACGGCTGTCAGCGCTGACCACACTTTCCCGCGCACAGGAGCCAGCTGTGCTTTTGAGCTCTTCAAAGCCTAATCCTGGAGCCCGTGTTGTCCCAACTTTCCCACAGCAGCTCTTCAATGGGGCCCAATAGAAGTGTGCCGCACTCCCCCCCGCATTAGTAATGCTCTCTCAATGAGGCGACCAGCCCTCCTGCGGATATATTGAGCAATGATTAACAGAATAATTCATCCTAAAGGGGCACACTTAACTGTCCCAAAACACTTCTTGATCTTAAATAAGGCGATGCCGTAAAATAAATAATATAAATATGCATAGCTGACATTAAAGGGATGGTTCATCCAAAAAAGGAAATTTTCAAGTTGCCATTGACGTCCTTTTTTTGCCATTTTGTCATTTTTTTCCCATACTATGGAAGTCAATGGATACCGTTAACTGTCCGATTACCAATATTCAATAAAATATCTTCTTTTGTGTTCAACAGAAGAAAGAAATTCATACAGGTTTGGAACAACTTGAAGATGAATAAATTATGACAGAACTGTCATTTTTGGGTGAACTGTCCCTTTAAGGCACTCACAATACACTGTCAACACAGCATAAAACATATGATATACAACACACTAAAACAAATACATACTGAATGACTAAACATTTGGTTATTGTCAACCTGTAAAATTGTTTGAAATCTGAAAAATAAAACAATATATGTTTAGCCAGCTTTAATATATTTATATGTAAAATGACATTCCAACACATAGCCTAAAATTAAAATGATCTGTTTTGTGGTTTTGCATATCTGAAGAATAATGCATGCTATAGGCTACATGCTATTACATATCTTTATTGTGTGTGTATATGTATATATATATATATATATATATATATATATATATATATATATATATATATATATACATACATACATACATTCATACATACATATATATAAATACACACACGTGTGAGTGTGTGTGCTACAGGCTACATGCTGTTACATATCTTTATTGTGTGTGTGTGTGTGTGTGTGTGTATATATATATATATATATATATATATACACACACACACACACACACACACACACACATACATATCATATATACTGTATACATGTGTGTGTGTGTTTGTGTTAATTAAGGGCTAAAGATACTCATTGTTAGGATTTCAAATAATTGTTCAGGATCTTTTCTGAAGGAGATTTTGAGCGGGAAGCATTTGAAAGTTCTCATAATCTCTATTCACGGCATTGATCATCTACTTTCCCGCCGGAACAGCAAAAGCACGCTGTCAAAGGCTCGTGCACTCTGCAATTTCACGCTTTCCATTTACCGCGTGCGCACACACACACACACACACACACACACACACGCACGCTCCAGCTGTTTTGCTCTATTGTTTGCCGCAAAGAAGGATCAGGCTAATTTAAAGTTTTCCTATTGAACCTTCAGCCACGTTCTGATTGGCTCAAAAGTGTGGGAAACATAAGACTCGCTGGAGAGGCGCGTATATAACGGGACTGTTTACCAGAAGAAACGCACACACACGACCAAGTGACAGACGGAACACAAACTGCAGCAAGAATGACTCCAAGTGTTTGCAAAGTGGCTCAGACTGGCAGGGATAAAACTAAAGTAAGTATTTACCTTTTTAGGAATTAATTTCCATTCCAAATTAATGATTTTCACAAGAGTGTTTACTTACAATCAGTGGTCTAACCAAACTTTGAACTTTTTTCCCCCCAGTTGAGGAAACCAGTGGTGGAGAAGATGCGCAGAGATCGTATCAACAGATGCATTGAACAGCTTAAAGTTCTTCTAAAAACCGAGATAAAAGCCAGCCAGCCCTGTTCTAAACTAGAGAAGGCTGATGTCCTGGAAATGGCTGTCATTTACCTGAAGAACAACACATGGCCACTGACAGCGTCTCCAAACGCAGACGCGCATGCGCAGAGCTACGCGGACGGCTTCTCCAGGTGCCTAGAGGAGACTGCGCGATTCCTGTCGCTTCACAACCAGCAACATAACACCAAACCACCTTTAAAGGGACGCTTTGACGGAACCCAGCAACCCAAAGCTGTCAGTGCGCCTGCGCGTAAAGACAGCTGTCAGATCACCGGAGAGCGCGCGCTCTGGAGACCCTGGTGATCTTCATTCATAGCATCCTTTTGAAGACACAGCGAAGAAAACTTAGAGAATGTACTGTTTTCTCTATCTAAGTAAAACATTGTTTTTATAAAATGTTGATGTAGGCAGCAGCTGCCATGACGCATAGAATGTACCAGTCTACCCCATGCCTGAATCTGAGAGCACGTGTATCTATCGCTTTACTTCACCCGCGTGGAGATTAACTTCATTTACATATTGTAAAAGAGGGCTGTAACCTCTGTATGTTTCTGCTGAAATAATCTTTTTAATGAGATTTGTAACCATTAGAGGTGTTAAATCTGTCATATTGATGGAGTGTGTAATATTGTCTCATGTTGAGTTCGATAGAAAAAAATAAACTAAAATTACACATTTTATTTTAATGGGTTTTTATTATTATTTTTTAAAATTTGTCACAACTTGATTTTTTTTTTTTTTTTACCAGATACACTAAAAATGCTGGGTTGTTTCAACCCATGTTTGGGTAAAAATCTGGCCAAACCCAACCGTAATTTTTTAAACCCAATGGTTGGGTTTGTTCATATTTGACGCAAACATGGGTTGAAACAACCACCAACCCAGCATTTTTTAGAGTGTATTTCATAATATAGAAAACAAATTAATAAATACTAAATGCACGTATTTTTTTTACACGTGTGTGTGTGCAATTTGCTATATATATTTTTGATATATCAAATATATATAGCAAATTGCACACATACACATACACACACGTATATATATGTATATATATATATATATATATATATATATATATCAAATTGCACACACACACACACACACACACACACACACACACACACATATATATATATCAAATATATATATAGCAAATTGCACACATACACACACACACACACACACACATACATATATATATCAAATATATATATAGCAAATTGCACACACACACACACACACATATATATATATATATATCATATATATATATAGCAAATTGCAAGACAATTTAAAGACAATTATTCAACAAAGCTTAAATAATAAAGCATTCTAATGCAAATGAATGCCTGTAATGAGAAATCCGCCATTTTTCAGGTTCTGGAAACGGCATGCTTCGTTCTCTAGTAGTGTGACAATAATTCACACTTGGGTTTTCTCGTCATAAAGTGCTGAAAGAGGAACTGACTGCATGAGAGAGGAAAGAGACTGCGTTCTCAGGCCCTCACATACAGTCCTCTTGATTTTATTGAGTAAAGAAGTGTGTCTCCACTGCCATATCTCCATAAAGCGCTTGTCTGAAGTGTGTCACACTCCTTTGATGGGAGTCATATAAGAATGTGTTACTGTGGGAGCCAGGGACCAGAGGTGACCCAACGCACATAAAACGCTCGGTTTGCTTGATAGTTGATTCTAACACAAATAAAGAAAAGCAGAGGCACAAACAACTTTTATATCAGATGACAAGGAATCATTCCCTCTCTCTCTCTCAATGTTTTCAGCCGTTCTTTTGCTTCAGGTCTTAAAACACAAAGTGTGAAGAAGTGTGTCTTAGAACCATGTCCTATAAAGAGGACCTACAATATGCAAAATATGAATCAAGTACTATATAACTGAAATAACTGGCCATTTGGCACCTTTTAATCAAATTTTTGTCTGGTATGGTACTTTGGAAGTATACACATGATAAATTCTTTATGATTTGTTAGAGGTAAATATCTTCACTCAAGCCTTATTCTGTAAGTTGTGAAAGAGTCATAAATCTGCGGTCTATAGTGATAAAACACTGCTTGAACATTTAAGGTGTCAACAGCAAGTCTGAATAGGATATATGGCAGATAGTATCCTGAAAGTCTTATTTTAAAGTTTATAATATGCAAAATAACACATAAATCCATCATCCATGTGTTTATTGAGGCACAGTAAGTTTTCAGATATTTTGACCAGGTTAATACCCTAATCACAAAACTGAAAACATATTTGCCTTCACACTGACATGTTAATGATATTAGAATGCTACAGATTTAAATTAGAACAGCACAAATAATTCTTATAATTAAAATTTCAAACGGAAGATCACATCAGTATAAATGTAACAATACAAATCACATGGAAACTGTCTGTGCAACTTTTTCTGCATGATAGAACTCACTGGATATATAGCGAAGTTTGAAAGAAAATCACATAGTGAAATGATGACAGATTAAAGCGAAAACGTTTCAGTGCATTTCCCAGGTTTGTTTGAATTGAGTATCTCTTCATTTTAACAATGCAGTGATGTTTGAAGACGGAAACCGGAGGCAGAAAGTTTCTTGAGTACATTCACACTAGCTTGTTTCCCGTGGTTTGCGTGTTGAAAGTTCACCAGCAGAGGGCGTTTGGTTTAGTTCTAACAGTCTAACAGCCCTCTCAACTGCGTTTTCAGCATGATGGGACGATTAAGAACAGGTTTGATTGCTTTACGAGTCTTGATGGAGGGATTCAGGGTTCAGGGCGGGACGGATCTCTTAGCCCATGTAGGGATATTTCCATTCTGTGAGTGGCACGTAGGTCTGCTTGACAACCTGTGGGGACGTCCACCGGAGGACATAGTGTGGGCCGCCGGGCTTGTCGTTGGTGCCTGGAAACATTATCAAAAAGCATGAGATAGGAACTTTATATTTTTGTTAAAACGCTTGAATTATTCAGCAAAAACCTGATTATTATTTGAGTTAGAACTACTTTTCAAGCTGAATTAACTAGTTAAGCAATACTGATGTAATTCCTTTCTGGTATCATCATATGTATTGTGCAAAAGTTGTTTGTAAAGGGTTTACTTGGAATAAGTGGTTATGTGGAAGCTTGTTTCCGCTATGGAATAAAAAAGGTAATTGGGACTTTTTATCTCACAATTCTAACTTTTTTTCAATATATTTTTTAGTTTATATCTCGCAAAGGTCAGAATTGCGAGTTTATATCTCCCAATTCTCAGGAAAAATCATTTCTTATTCCCAATTTCTCATGGAAGCTTGTTTCCGCCACAGAATAAAAATATAAAAAAGGTAATTGCTACTATCTTACAATTCTGAATTTATTTTTATTTAAAAATTTTTTGCAACTGCGAGTTTACATATCGCAATTCTGACTTTATAACTCTTTATATTTGAGAGTTGTAAACTTGCAATTGTGAGAAAAAGAGTCAGAATTTTGAGATAAAAAGTCACAATTACCTTTTTCTTTTTTTCTGTGGGAAACAAGCTCCTGTAGTTATGAGAATGAAGTTGAAATTCTGCATATACATTTGCACAGATAAGGGCAGTAAGGGATTTTAATCACAATAGTCAAATGCCAACATATACCCCATGTTGGCATTTGACTATTGTAATTAAAATCCCTTACTGCCCTCAGTTTTTAAAGAGTGTGTTTTTAATGCTTATTGCCTGGTCCTATGGATTTAAGGTTTTTGATGGAGGACTCAATTATTTTGACTTTAAATGATGCCAATGATTCAGTCTCTAGAGATTAACTTGATTGAATCTGAATGATTTTTGGTTTTACCTGATGCTCTGGCGCCACCAAATGGCTGCTGGGCCACAATGGATCCTGTAGATTTGTCATTGATGTAATAGTTTCCAGCAGCGTTTCTCAAGACCTTTCCTGCCTCATCAATAACAGCCCTAAAACAAGCAATTAGATTATAAATGTATGTTAAAGATACAAGTCTAGTGCAGAGATATGAGTGTCTGGACATTTTTGTTGAAAAGCTGGGAATGTGCTGATCTGGGTTTGGGAATGTGCTGATCTGGGTTTGGGAATGTGCTGATCTGGGTTTGGGAATGTGCTGATCTGGGTTTGGGAATGTGCTGATCTGGGTTTGGGAATGTGCTGATCTGGGTTTAGGAATGTGCTGATCTGGGTTTGGGAATGTGCTGATCTGGGTTTGGGAATGTGCTGATCTGGGTTTGGGAATGTGCTGATCTGGGTTTAGGAATGTGCTGATCTTGGTTTGGGAATGTGCTGATCTGGGTTTGGGAATGTGCTGATCTGGGTTTAGGAATGTGCTGATCTGGGTTTGGGAATGTGCTGATCTGGGTTTAGGAATGTGCTGATCTTGGTTTGGGAATGTGCTGATCTTGGTTTGGGAATGTGCTGATCTGGGTTTGGGAATGTGCTGATCTGGGTTTGGGAATGTGCTGATCTGGGTTTGGGAATGTGCTGATCTGGGTTTAGGAATGTGCTGATCTTGGTTTGGGAATGTGCTGATCTGGGTTTGGGAATGTGCTGATCTGGGTTTAGGAATGTGCTGATCTGGGTTTGGGAATGTGCTGATCTGGGTTTGGGAATGTGCTGATCTGGGTTGCTTAATGAATTTAATTTGCACACTAACTTCATCTAATGACATGGTGCAGCACTCACTTGTCTTGGGCAAAGACGGCTCCTGTCAGGGCGTACGGAGAAGTGTTGTCTATTAAGTGCAGGACCTTCTTATAGTCAGATTCAGGGTAAACGTAAACTGTGAGGATGGGCCCAAAGATCTCCTGAAAAAGCAAAGAGTTCATATATGAGATGTTTTATATTCACTGTTTTTGACTTGCTCTCATATTTCACTTTTCTAGTTTTAGAAATTTAACTAAACTAGTCACTAGTTTTCCGTCAAGTAAATTAAAGACGACCTATTTTGTCCATTTTCAAAGTCTTGATTTAGTTTTTAGGCTCTACTAGAATAGGTTTGCATGCTTGAATGTTCAAAGACACATCATTTTTTTCCATATCTCCATAGTTGCAGCTCCTCAAAGATGTAAATTAAAGCAAATAGGTGACATAATGCCTTCAATATCTAGATCCGGGTGACTGTGGGTGGTAACTGGATCAGCTGAGACCATACGTTTGTGAAGAGAAGCGTTAAATGAGGTTAAATGGAAGAGATCGCTTTATCTAAACAAACCAAAGTCCACCCATTCACCGTCCTGAGCCTGTGTGTGTGCGTGTGTGTGTGTGTGTGAGAGTGCGCAATCCTGGTAAAAAAAAAAAAAACAAAGGTCTGAGCCACTGTGCCTTAAATTGCCTGAAAATGCTAAATCTGTATACCTCATTCATGATTTTCTCCTGTGCGTCGGTGGTTTCAATAATTGTGGGTTCCACGAAATATCCTTTTTTATCATCACAGTTTCCTCCAGCGATGATCTTCAAATGTGGAGAGGATCTGGCATGTTCCAGATATTTCTTGTTCCTGGAGAAGGACTTGGAAATAAAAGACATTGTGTTTAATACTTCGACAAAAGAAAACGTCATGCTTTGTTAATGAATAAACAGGTAGCTGGTTTGTACCTTGTCATCGATAACTGCTGAGAAGAAAGTGCCGAAATCTTCGACTGGCTGTGAAGTGAAACAACAGAAAAATGTCACATGAACACTTGTGAGCAGCCATTAAAGGGGTGGTATAAGGCCCTTTTCACAAGATGTTAAATAAGTCTCTGATGTCCCCAGAGTGTGTGTGCGAAGTTTTAGCTCAAAATACCCCACAGATATTTTTATATAGCATGTTAAAATTGTACATTTTTGAAGGGTGAGCAAAAACACACCGTTTTGTGTCTGTTCCTTTAAATGCAAATGAGCTGCTGCTCCCGGCACAGGGGGCGGAGCTTCAAGAGCTTGTGTTCTTTTACCTCACACACACATGCACTGAACATTTCAAAAACTTTTAGCCTTTTATGTTCAAACCGGATTCAAACAATGATGGAGAGACTCAAGAAGAAGAGACAACATGTAGAAGCAACAGGACATTTCTGAATGGTTAGTTGATGAATTTATGAAGCTCATGTGTAGTTATCTTCTAGTCATTGATTAGCATATTCTGTCTTGATAATCTATAAATCATGTTCAGGGGGCGGGGTTTATGTAAATTCTAGGATTGGTGATGTCACTAACACGGGAGGAACGTTGTGTAGTCTCTACCAGCCGTTTGTTGTAGTCCTTAAAAAGCCATTTCTTTAAAAGCAAATATCTCCCTTTGCTCTGAACTTTGAGCGTTGTAACTTTGCAGATGTTGTTTCTGCTCAAACAGCAACATTACACACTAACTAAAGTTAGAAAAGTCAAATCATAATCAACCACCCCTTTAAAACATACAACCATGATCTGCTGAAAATTCAGCAGTCGCCAGTAATAAACGAACTCAAACTCTTCTACTTACGTCTCCCAGTTTGATCATTTTGTGCACATCCAGGAGTCCCTGTTTGATCTGAGGCCACAGGGAGTCTGGCACGTACATCCTGGAGCAGGCCGAACACTTCTGTCCTCCGTACTCAAACGCTGAGCGGATGGTGCCGGTCACCACACTGTCAACGTCTGCGGACTTGTGCACAAAGTGGAAGTTCTTGCCACCGCATTCTAAAACACAGGAAATTAAAAAATATTCAGATTTTAGAATTGTAAATCTTACACATCATTCGAATTGAATTCTCAATGCAACGGAAAACACAAACCTCCAGCGACACGAGGAAAATTCCTGTAGATATCCAGATTCTGGGCGACCTGCTTCCACAAGCGTTTAAAGGTTCTGGAGATGATACAGGAAAGTCAGATTGGAGCGATATAGAAATCAGGACATGTTTAACATCTGGAAAAATCATATACATCTTAAAGGGTTTTCTATAGCAAGTCCTATTTGTGTCGTCAAGTTCATTACACAACTGTTCAAAAGTAAATAAATTAATGTTCTGTAAGTCGCTTTGGATAAAAGCGTCTGCTAAATGACTAAATGTAATGTTATTCTGCAAGGATGCATTCAATTGATCAAAAATGACAGTAAAGACACTTATAATGTTGCAAAAGATTTTTCTTTTAAATAAATGCTGTTTTTTAAACTTTCTATTCATCAAAGAATCCTGAAAAATATATATATCATGGTTTCCATAAAAATACAAATGTTTTCAACATTGATAATAATAAGAAATGCTCCTTGAGCATCAAATCATCATATTTGAATGATTTCTGAAGGATCATGTGACACTGAAGACTCAGCTTAAATTCAGCTTTGATCACAGGAATAAATTACATTTTAAAATATATTCAAATAGAAAACTTTTAAATTAAAATAATATTTCACAATATAACAGTTTTTACTGTATTTTTGATCAAATAAATGCAGCTTTGTTAAGCAGAAAAACATTAAAATCGTACAAAAACGCAAACTTTTGAACAGTTTTAAAGTTAAAATCTACAGATTTTAGATTTCAACCATGCAAAAAACACCCCAGGGGTTTCAACTTTCCCTTTGCACTGCAACACCTGCAGTCTGACAAAATTTAACCCGGACAGAATGTTACACTAAAGATAAGAGTAACGCAATCACATTGCATACAGTATGACCGAGTCAACCAGGATAGAAGGAGACGTACGGGACACTGCCAGTGAAGTTAATGCCAGCTAGATGCTCAGAGGACGTGATGGCATCTCCAAACACCGGACCGTCAGCCGGGATAAACTGGATGATATTGGGTGGCAATCCAGACTCTCTCAGGATCTTATAGACGGCGTAGCTGGCGGACATGGCCGTGTCACTGGGTTTCCACAACACCACGTTACCCTGAACGCATATTTGTGATGAAGTCAGTGTTAGAAATGAGCCAAAACACTCAAGTGTCAGTGCACGTCACTGCAAATTGATTCATTTTCAGTAATATTATCAATTCGACTGCACTTATTGAACTGAAACAAAACTGAGCTGAATATACTATTGTCTTTTTAGAGCTGCTTTACAGCTGAAATTGAATTTGTTTCATAATAAAAGAATTTTGCAACATTAACACTATTATTTTCCTGTTATCTCTGTGAAACAATCTGTATTGTATAAAGAGCTATATAAATAATCGTGACAACATCTAACCATGATGGCAGGGGTGCCGGCAAGGTTTCCACCAATCGCTGTGAAGTTGAATGGTGCAACAGCAGCTACAAATCCCTGAAACAAGTCAAATCCAAGTCAATACCCAATCATGGCTTGCGCAAATAAATCCGTTACGCAATTATCTGATTCTTTAGGAAAGGCCACAGTAGGGAGCTCACCTCCAGTCCGCGGTACAGCATTGTGTTGGTGCTTCCATCGCTGTCCAACGGCTGCTGGTTTTCCAGCTCGATCGCATGTTTGGCATTGAACCTGAAGAAGTCGATGAGTTCTGCAGCCGCGTCGATCTCAGCCTGGATCACAGTCTTACCCTGAGACATGGAGCAGAGGACATCAGGAACTGATTCTCTAAGATTAATGAGAAGCCAGCAAACATAATCCCATGTGTAACAGACTAGTTAAAGGATTAGTTCACTTTCAAATAAAAATTTCCTGATAATTTCCAAGATGTCCATGTCTTTCTTTATTCAGTCGAAAAGAAATTAAGGTTTTTGAGGAAAAAATTTTCTCCATATAATGGACTTCAATGGCAACCAACGGTTTGAAGGTTCAAATGTCAGTCTCAATGCAGTTTCAAAGGTTCGACACGATCCCAATCGAGGAATAAGGGTCTTATCTAGCGAAACGATCGGTCATTTTCTATAAAAAAAAAACATTATTTCTCGACTGGGATCGTGTCGAGACTTTGAAGCTGCATTGAGACGGACATTTGAACCTTCAAACCGTTGGTTGCCATTGAAGTCCATTATATGGAGAAAAATCCTGGAATGTTTTCCTCAAAAACCTTAATTTCTTTTTGACTGAAGAAAGAAAGACATGGACATCTTGGATGACATGGGGGTGAGTAAATTATCAGCAAATTCGAAAAGATCGAGGGGTTGCTAAATGTTTGTGAACACGCACCTGTCCGATCATGGTCTTGGCCAGAACGTCTGCTCTCTCGGGTCCACTGATGATGTCAGCAGCTTTGAAGAACACCTGGGCTCGATCTGCAACCGGTTTAAGATCCCATTCCCTCCGAGCAGCTACTGAAGCCTCAATGGCTTTATTGATCAGCTCCTAAAGACACAAACCAGACCAAATGATGATGCGAAATAACACATTTGAAATGATGAGTTCAAGTGAGGTGTTCAATAAAATCTCTCATATTTTGATGTTATAATTTACACTAAAAACATACTGTACCTTATCAGCGTAGCAGAACTTGGACACTTTGTGAGAGTGGTTGAAGGGCTATGAAGAAGAAAACAAAAGAACTAATTAACATAACATCACTAACTAAACTAATATCACACTGAACATGATTTATTAGAACAATAAATCAATATCTATATACATGTATGTACATCAATGTAACATAATTATATAAATTGTGAGAAAAGCCATTGTAAAAACTGGCCGAGATGTTTATTTAAAGTACAACACAGAAATACAACACAATAATAATAAATGGATTTTAAATATTGACTTAATTGAAATTATTTCATTTCAAGTGCAACAGAAAAATATAATAATAATAATAATAATTGGACCTTAAATGTTCATTTAAATGTATGTTGTGCATGGCACAATATTAATAATAAACATAATATTTCATGCTGTGATGAACTCCAGAGGTATCGCCGACTATTTCGCTGTAAAAGAGCAACAGATCACATGTTCATACAGAAACCAGAGGAATGATTAACTCACAGACAGCTGGTATCTGATATCTTTGGTCCACACTTCTTCATTTCCAATCACACATGGAATCTCTTCTGTCTTTCCCTTTAAGTTTTGTAACACCTTATGATCAAAGTAAAACAGAAACGGTCAATCAGATACAGGACATCCGATTCAGTGTGTGTGTGTGTGTGTGTGTGTGTGTGTGTGTGTGTGCACCTTCTCCAGGTCTGATCTCTCTTTACTGCCCTCTTTAAACCCGAGAATGGGTTCATTCTTCACCTCCACCGCTGCACACGAGAAGGTCTTGCACCTGCAGAGAAACAAGCTTGCTGTTACTGAGTCTTCAACACTTCTCAATGAATCTGAATCTGCTTTTTCTTTAGTCTCGTTTAGTCACGCAAAACACAAGCCTCTCAATCAGTAACTTATATAAAGTCATCTAGACAGAATGGCTTCAAGAATAACTTGTTGTAAATCCATAACAGGAGACAATTAGGTCACTTTAGTTTTGAATGCATCCAGCTGAAAGACAGCTGCTTATTTATTAAAAGAATAAATATTATTTTAAATACTATTTTTAATGTTTTTGAAAGACGTCTCTTTTAGGCTGCATTTATTTGATCAAAAATAGAGTAAAAAAAGTAATATTGTGAAATATTATTACAATTTAAAATAATGGTTTGCTATTTTTATATTATTTTAAAAATATAATTGATTTCTGTGATGCAAAGCTGTATTTTCAGCATCATTACTGCAGTCTTCAGTGTCACATGATCCTTCACAAATCATTCTAATCTAATTCTATTCTAATTCTATAAAAGTTGTGCTGCTTAATATTTTTTATAACCTGTGAATATTTCTTTGATTAAATTTCTTTATTGAATAAAAAGTTTAAAAAAGAACAGCATTTATTTTAAATAGAAATCTTTTGTAACAATATACACTACTGTTTAAAAGTTTGGGGTCAGTCATTTTCTCTTTCTTTAAAAAAAAAGAAATTAATACTTTTATTCAGCAAGGATGTTAAATTGATGAAAGTGATAGTAAAGAAATGGTTCATTGTGTCAATGTTTCCTTTATACAGTCTTTCAGTGTGTGTATTATGCTTATGAATAGCTTGATCTACAGTAAAAACAATGAGAGGCACTTGTGCAAACAGATCTCAGCAAGCTAACAGCGGGAGGACAAGTTTCTTGAGCCATTATATAACACAGTCTGCCTAATAGCACGTAAAATGCAAACTTCCAAGCTTACACACTTCACATGATGATGCACAAGCACACGATTATTATTTTTCAATGCACAAGGTGACACATGTCAAATAGGCATCAGAAGACTCTCAGAGTGAAAGTCATGTGTAAGTCCATGTGCAATCGCATACATACCCCTTCCAAGACTGACAGATGACAGATCTCACTCGTAGCATGTTTAATCTGGATGTACAGGGGAAGGAGAGATTTTATATATATGTATTACAACTAAAAAAAAAAACACCTATGTGTATCCTTCTGCTGAGGAACTATAGCGCTAAAGTAGTATTAGAATACTTACACTCTCCAAGATCACAGACGAAGTCACTTGAATGGAGGAGAGCTATCACTTCCGGGATAGGGGGGGATTTCATGACAGGCGAAATGTGTTGAGCCGTTACATTTCATAATAACATTTTCTAATAAAAATAGATACTAGTGATTAACTGTTTTATTTAAAATTGTAAAGGTAAGTTTACCGGCTCATTATAAAAATATATATATATAATTTCAAGTTAAGCGGCGCCCCTGTTGTTCATAAATGGAACAGGCAAGAGGGCGAGTCTCTCACTGGCCAATCAGCTTTCGAGACGTTCTGCTCCCAGTGAAACATAGAGTCGTTTTTCATACATTGGGTGCTTCTCAATATCCCTCCTCGTCTCCTCTCTCCTCCGTCCTCCATCCTATGACCCGGAAACCGATCGAGCTCAGCCATCTTGAAGGATCTCAATTCTCTAATTGCACCGCGAGGAGTCGAGGATCGAGGAGTTAGGAGGCTTCCTGAGGAGTCATGAGCGAGGATACACAGGTGGATCCTATGCGGAAGAGTTTTATCGACTTAAACGTGACGCACGTCTAAATTCTCCTCCCCCTTCACATCGGTCACAATCATTTCAATTTATACGTTACCTTTGCAGTTTATATAAACCACACATCTCACATATTTCAACAGGGTATCTTGCTTTATTATTATTTATTATTAATTTCTTAAATAAACAAACTTCAACAACATAAGGGCAGATCCTTTGAGCGCTGCTGATGACGCGATGAAGTGACGCTCGAGTGATCAAGGATTCCAGTGTATAAAAAAAAGTTACATTCGATTCCTCCATCCTCGCGTCTTTTCCTTGCAGCCTTCCCTCGCATCCTACAGGGGGCGGAGCTGAGACGCGAGGAAAGGAAGCGAGGAGAGGAAACGAGGATGCACAAATAAGAATTGAGAAGCACCCAGTGTTTCTATTAATAAAATATTTAAATGTTATGCCCATTTGCCAATATAGTTTTTTTTTCTGCAGTCAAAACTAGGAGTTTAATCAGTACAGCACTAAATGTGTAAAGTGTTCATACTTAACACACAGAGTTGGTGTTAAAATCTATTTTTTAAATATCAATTCTACCTTAACCACGTGACGCACCCACATACGTCCTTAAATAATGTTTACGTTTGTGGAGGGCGAGAGAATGTGTGTGTGAAAATTCTTTTTCCGTAATAATATTTACCGCTGCACTTCAAATTAACACATTTGCAACGGCTTCGAACGTGGCTCAACTAATCAGAAACAAGGATGAACTATCCGTTTTATAATTACGTTTTTAACACAGAATTAGCATCTAAATTTCATCATGGCCTCTAGGCTTCCCAGGTAAGAGACAAGTGTGTTTACATTGAGAAGATGTTGTAATGAGACTATAAGAGAACATGTCCACACACCTCCAGACAGAGCCAGAAAAAGCATAATATTCATGTAGTTTGAGGCTTTTTTAAACGTCCATACCTTCCCCTATTCAGTCTGAAGTTCTGAACAGTTAAAACTCGAATAACTTTACATTGACTATCATAACTGTCCATTTGTATAACATCTCAAAATTGTAAATAACATATCTGTACATTCATAAAACTATATATATATAAAATAGTGATTAATCATTGCACAGCACTAATTTATTATATATATATTAGTGCTGGGCAATTAGTGCTTATTTTGGATTAGATTGTTTAATCTAATTTTTTAAATTAATTTAACATTAATTTTACATTAATCAGTTTACATTATATGTGTGTGTATTGTGTATAATTATTTGTGTATATAAATACACACATATGCATGTATATATTTAAGAAATATTTGCATGTATATACTATATATATATATATTTATACACCATTTATATTATATATACATATAAATATTTTATACTGTATATAAATAACACATTTTTCTTAAATATATGCATGTGTGTGTATTTATATATACAAAATAATTGTACACAGTAGTACACACACACACACACATATAATGTAATCCAAAATGTTTATTTTGGATGCGATTAATCATTGCCCAGCACTAATTTATTTATATATATATATATATATATATATATATATATATATATATATATATATATATATACTGTATATATATATATATATATATATATATATATATATATATATAAATATTTGTGTGTATGTATGTATATATATATCAACATAAACACTAAACAAATTGTGTTTTGTTAAACTTAATCATTATGAACAAAAGGACCTCAACAACGCAAATGAATCAATTATGTTTATTGTTTGACCCAGCACCAATTACATTCATTATTTTGAAACATACACCAGTTGCTCACACACCAGGAAACCTCATCTGCAGCATAAACCAATGACAAAGACAACATAGAAATGTTCCAATGCATGTGTACTGATCATTTCAGATGTCAAAGTAATTATAATAAAAAGAAACAGTGCTATGACAAGGATGCAAGCCACAGATGTTGCGAAAGCCACTACCTTACAGAAACTGTAAATCTGTTGTATAGGCTTTCTGTGAAGCTCGCTGATGCTGGTACGATGATCACTTGCTGATAGGGGTCTAATGAACTGGTGTTTTATGCTCTATTCGAAATTCCATTTTAATTCAGAAGTAATTGTGCAACGTCACTGTATATGCAGCTTGGCGGACAAAACCCGTCTTCAGAAAAGACCTCATACGGTAATGTACTGTGATGTAAAATAAGGCAAACGTGACCCAAATGAGCAATAACATCCAGTGTTTTATCTTGTGTCTGGTGAACTAAATAACATTTTCTATGAGCTCATCTGTACATTCATTGATAAAGGCATGATGTGATAAGCGTTTGTACCCTTTATAGGAAAACCAGCATGATTGATGTGCAGACAAAACAAAGGCCCGAAACATATTCTATGCAAGTACGTGAACACAAGCGCTACACAAGCTCGATTTTGTGTGTTGTGTACGCTTATGAAAGTTCACACAATATGACCCCATCATTACAGTTTCATGTTTCACAGATTTTTCAACCTGCATTTGCTGCCATTTTGTGCTTTTCTTTAAATGAACAAACATGAACACAGTTTTACTTTCTCATCCAGTTTCAGTTAGAAAGCTCTTCCGAATACAACATTCAAGTTCAAGCACAAAGATATTTACCAAATCATACCTTTGTTTTGGACACTTGGAGAGATGCTTCTCATTTTTCCTCTATAAAGACTATGAACAATGGAAATAAATCAGAAAACACGCAACATGCACTTTTTCCAATTCACCTCGCGATGCTGCCCTTTGCCCATTTCTTAGTTCATAAATCATAAAATAGATTTTAACAAGAGGCATCTGACCCATATTATGGATTCAGATTCAGAAAAGACAAAAAATAGCTTAATTTTCACCATAAACGATAAAAAAAATAGACCAACAGTGTTTCAGGTTAAAAAAGGCGAGAACTCAGTGCAGGTTTTATTTTTTTCTAGGGAAAAGCATCCAAATTGGCCCTGGATACCCTGAACAATATAAAAACGTGAATTTTATACATTTATAAAATTCAAAAGCCAGACTTTATTTCATATTTGATAGGTTTGGGTATCAAATACACAAACCAAATTGCTAAATTTACAGATGATTTTATCAAATATGATATATCAGCTCTTTAGCTAATAAAATGAATGAACAAAAACAATGCCCACCAACTTATTTACTACAAAATATATATTTTAAAAACCCTCTGCAACCATATTTTGAGCTTATAATTACATCTTTGAGCTATAATTAAATCACTTATCAGTTTAATAAACCCATCAAATTTTCCCATATTTTTAGATTAATATAATTAAAATAATACGTATGAACAAATTTTTAACCCATGAAACATACAAGATTAAAATGCAAAATATAAAGACACCAAGCAAGACAAACACAAAGGCAATTAAACCTCATAGATACAGAAACTTTATAAGCCATATCCATGAAAACAGACGCCGAATCTGTACGGAACAGCGGCCATCATGAGGACCTCAATGCAACTTGTCCCATAATCCTTTGCTTTTGTAACTATTGAATTTACATATATTTTTAGACATGGGTATGATTTCAGATAAACCCAACCCCAGCTAACAAAGTATGTTCTCCGAACATTCAAAATGTCCATGAAAAATGTTTTAAAAATGTTAAAGAAACATTCCATTTTGCAAACATTCTGGGATTGTTACTTTTGAATGTTCTCTGAACATTCCGAGACAAGTAGTAACATTTAAAAAATTAATGTTTTTGTGCTAACATTTTGAGAACATTATTAAAGACCATACAACAACAAAAAAAAGTTCTATTAACGTCACTGAAAGATCGTTTGTTCACCATTTTGAGAGAGCCTTGCCGGAACGTTCCCTGTTGGCTGGGACATGGTCTATATACAATCAAAACCTCCACCGAAAACTCTTGACTATTTAGCCTAGCAAAGAAATGAGCTAAGACATCAAGAAAGTCCCCATACAATCAACAAAATATATTTGATTATTTCCCTCATGATTATAATGAGTGCAACTTTAAAAAGTAGTCGAAATGCAGTAAGGCCATCCAAAATGAACCTGCAATATATACAGTATTTAGGCACATATCTGTAACCCTTGAAAAAGCTTCCATCATCATTGGTAGCAGCTCGAAATGATGTGACGCTGTTCCACAGATTCTGTGCGTAAACATTGTGAGGCCTGTGCAACACTTTAAAAGACACGAACAGAGGAAATCAATCGCCTGCGCTGCAAACAAAGGCAAATCATAAACACAGATCACGAAATAAGGCCGATTGCATAGAACGTGAGCTTGCTCTGTGTTCCACTTTCGCGACTGGGTTCGGGGCTTAAAAGGCCGAAATGTTTCTGCAGTAAACCGTCGATTTCTGAAATTGTTTTTTAGAAAAATAAAAAGCCACAAATGTTCTGATGCGTTTGATCAGAGGGGGTTCAGTCCGTTTTGGTCTGATTGGCTTTCAGTCACTGAACGTTTTCCAGTTTCTCAAGATATGGATTTGGGGTTGATCAGGTGTATTGTGTGACGTATTTTGGCTGGGACTGATCCGATTCATAGCAGAGCTGTTGCACCGTGTGACGCATCGATATTGATGTCAAGCACAAAAACAACCCTCATCAACTCCGCCCCACTCTGACTCGGAGACGGTAAAGCACCTACAGGATTTTGGGTTTGTGGGAGTGGGCTCTGTCCCTCAGTATAAAGCCATTGGCCGATTGCTGGGTGGCCCGAGAGCTGATTGGAGCTCGTGGGGGGAAGAGGGCGGGGCCTGGCTGGGCAGGTATCAGCTGATTGGCCCCTCCGTCTCTCCATCCTTGTCTGACTCGTCTTGTATCTCGTCAGTGTTCCCTGAGTCACTGCTCGCGGTTGAGCTGATGGAAGGAGAATTTCTGAAGGAATGAGATATTGTACGCAGTCACATTTTATGATAAATAGAGTTGTCAAAAGTACAGAAGTCGGTGCTGAGATTTTAGAAATGTGACGATACCAGCATTTCCCTCTAGCTTATGAACGCTGTTGAATGGATTCTTTAAAACCTCTGATTGGCCATTGTGTTCACACGCTCAACATATGTCTCTGATTGGCTACAATAATCAACAATGACATCTTTGATGCTCTTTATCAAGCGCTTACAAAGATACACACGAGAGCGCTTAAAAGCAGGCGTCTATATTAGGGATCTGCTGATGGACGCCGCTTTTAAACGCTCCTGTTTGTATCTATGCAGGCACTTGATGAAGAGCATCAAAGATGTCCTTGTAGATTATTGTAGCCAATCAGAGACATATATGTTGAGGGCATCAACACAATGGCCAATCAGAGACATATATGTGACCCTGGACGACAAAACCCCTTTTTTTGGTGTATACATCATCTGAAAGCTGAATAAATAAGCTTTCCATTGATGTATGGTTTGTTAGGATAGGACAATATTTGTCCGACTATTTGAAAATCTGGAATCTGAGGGTGCAAAAAATCAAAACATTGAGAAAATCGGCTTTAAAGTTGTGCATTTATGTTCACGATTGTGCTGCATTCACTCACAAAAATAAATGTTTTATATATTTACGGTAGGAAATTTACTAAATATCTTCATGGAACATGATCTTTACTTAATATCCAAATGATTTTTGGCATAAAAGAAAATCGATAATTTTGACCCATACGTATTGTTGCGTATACGTATACATAATGTATTGTTGGCTATTGCCACAAATATACCCGTGCGACTCGTGACTGGTTTTGTGATCCAGGGTCACATATGTTGAGCACGTGAACACAACGATCAGAGGTGTTTAAGAATCCGTTCAACAGCGCTCAAAAAGCTAGAGGGAAATGCCGGTCTTGTCACATTTTTAAATTTCAGTACCGACATGGTACCAAAGTCTATACTTTTTGACAACTCTAATGATAGATTTGGTGTCATTCATTCAATCAATGACACTGACACCACAAATATGCAAATAAGGATGTTAGGCTTAGTCTTTAGCACTTTTGAAGACTACAAACATTAGACATACTATAAGCTGTTATTAGCAAAAGGCGTTTAGTGAAGCTGTATTGTCTGAATGATCTGTGAGATCACCTGCCACCCTTGATCATTCTCCTGCAGGTCTCCATCTGCACGTCCAGCCCTCGCTTCATGCTGCACATCTCCATGTATTCGTGCAGGTGTCGGTTCATGTCACTCTTAGCGGTGGCCAACTCCATCTGTGTGAGAGAGAGAACAATATTTCATCCCAGACACCTTCAACTCCGTCATAAACGGAGTAGACTAGTCATTTTATGAAAAAAGGTTGAACAAATTGCAACAGAAGCAAACTCAACTGATTTTGTATCCTCAATATGTCCTGAGTAAGGGAAAATAAAAAGAAGTACTTAAGAAACCAGCATTTATTAATTATTATTGCAGAAATGGGGTTTGGGGCTGGGTCCGTGGGACTGTTTCTGGGGGATGAGTCTGAGAGTGAGACAATGGTAAGGAGAATGCAGAAGACAAAAGGTAGGCAAAATAAAAAGTGAATCCCCAGAAACAGTCCCACGGACTCAGCCCCAAACCCCATCTCTGCAATAATAATTAATAAATGCTGGTTTCTAAAGTACTTCTTCCTGCCTCTATGTATTAATGCTCATGGGTAGCCTAAATGGGTTCCATTCAGACCTTAACATTAAGTATTTTACTGTTATGTGTCAACAAGATTCAACAAGACATTTTCACCCGGCTAGACCCAATGTTTAGACCTGTTGTGGTATTTATGCAAATTAGCACATACATAATTAGATTATGCACCATTTGTCCATGTTAACAAACAATTTAAAAAAACTTGTAATACAATTTTTGTTTGTCTTGATGTAAGTAATCAACTCAGTAATTTTCATGGTGATATCTAAAGGTTAAGATTTTTACCCTATTCACGTAAGAAAAAGAATGAATAGGTGTATGAATGGGGTATATTTGGGTCTTTTTCAAAACTTTTCCCTAATGGGATTCTTCTGGGCTTTTTTTTTCCTTACTCAGGACATATTGAGGATACAAAATCAGTTGAGTTTGCTTCTGTTGCAATTTGTTCAAGGTTGACCCCCATTTTGGCTTAAAATGACTGGACTAGAGAGGTTCAGAAGGGGGACGTACACAATCATAACCAATCACAGACAAATGAGAAAAACAGGCACATTCGAACCTCAATTTGTCCGATTGTCTTTTGATATTCCTGCTCTCTGGTCTTGAAAAGAGACTCGGTCTCATCGATGAGACTGCCGAGACTGCCGTCCTGAGAGGCACAACAGAGAAACAGGCTTATTTCACTCACATTTCCTCTCAATCTGTACGGATGTATTGAGAACGAAAACACGATACACTACTGTTCGAAAGTTTTTTGAAAGAAATTAATACTTTATTCAGCAAGGGTGCATTTAACTGATCAAAAGTGACAGCAAAGACTTTTAAAATGCGACAAAAGATTTATATTCCAAATAATTGTTGTTCTTTTGAACTTTCTATTTATGTAAGAATCCTGGAGAAAAACAATCTATCATGGTTGCCTCAAAAATATTAAGCAGCACGACAGCAAATCAGGATGATTTCTGAAGGATCATGTGACTGGAGTAATGATGCTGAAAAATCAGTTTTGTATCACAGATGCAGATTTCACAACAATAAAGGTTCATTATGTTTCTTTTTTTGTTTAAAATTAACAACATTTAAATATAGAGTCAATACATCATCAATCCTTTATCCAAAATGTGTTTTTGTCTTACCCTGATTCACTATGGTAAGCCTATTATAAGTGTTTTTAGACCTGTCCGGATGGTTTTTGTGGGAAATTGTGTACATGCGTCACTCGCCATGACATGTGTGTCTAATCATATCTGTAAATAGAGTAAAGTTGCTCAGCTGCTGTGACACGTGTCTGGTGTGAGAGGTCAGAGGTTAGTTGTGTGTGTGTGTGTGTGTGTGTGTGTGTGTATGTCTGGTGTGAGAGGTCAGAAGTTAGTTGAGTGTGTGTGTGTGTGTGTGTGTGTGTGTGTGTGTGTGTGTGTGTATTTCTGGCGTGAGAGGTCAGAGGTTAGTTGAGTGTGTATGTGTGTGTGTGTGTGTGTCTGGTGTGAGAGGTCAGAGGTTAGTTGTGTGTGTGTGTGTGTGTGTGTGTGTGTGTGTGTGTGAGAGAGAGAACAGAGGAGAGTCTGCTGGAGAAAAGAGAACGAGACAGAGCTCGTAATAAAACAAGAATCAACATCAGATCGAGTGTGTGTGTGTGTGTGTGTGTGATAGAACAGAGGAGAGACTGCTGGAGAAAAGAGAACGAGACAGAGCTCGTAATAAAACAAGAATCAACATCAGACCGAGTGTGTGTGTGTGTGTGTGTGTGTGTGTGTGTGTGTGTGTGTGTGTGTGTGTGTGTGTGTGTGATAGAACAGAGGAGAGACTGCTGGAGAAAAGAGAACGAGACAGAGCTCGTAATAAAACAAGAATCAACATCAGATCGAGTGTGTGTGTGTGTGTGTGTGTGTGTGTGTGTGTGTGATAGAACAGAGGAGAGACTGCTGGAGAAAAGAGAACGAGACAGAGCTCGTAATAAAACAAGAATCAACATCGGCTTGGCTTTTCAGAAATGGAGAACTGAGGGATCTGAACATTTTTTGTTGTGTTTTATTGAACAGATAAACTGCCATATGTATTGAGTTAACTGTAAAGCATCATCTATTGTGAAGGCTCATATGCATCCGCAGTCACTCAGAGCTGAACAGTAGCAGTGTACATATGCAAACTCACCGTGTCGGGAGTGTCTCCGTTGCAGTCGAGAGCACCGCTGCTGTTGGTAAGGGCACAGGGTATGTTGTAGTTGGTGAAATCTTCCCATAGCAGGAGTGTATCGTCGTTCTCCTCCCACGTCAGACTGTCACAGTCATCATCGACATCAAACGTCTCCCGCCTAGCAACAAATGAGTTATCTGAACAATGTCTGCACGCGAGGAAAAACAAAGGGACAGAAAAAGAGGAGAGAGAAAGAGCAGGCAGTGAAGACAATCACGGACAAGACAAGAGTGAAGCACAAAACAGGACGAATACACACACAAGCATACATATAGAGACTACATTCACATGTCAGCTGAACGAGTTTTCCCTCAAATACTCTTCCAGTAACGTTAATACAGTGTTCGTTCAAAGTTAAATGGGACCAGTTGCATAAATTTAGCCTCTATGTTAAAGGGATATTTCACCACTGGAAAGATGAATGTGTATTTAAATTGGGTCATTTATGTAGTAGAAATGTGAAATTATTTTAGAAGTTGGTGCCTTCTAGACTGAGAGAAGCCAGAAAATGTATTTTTGGCTCGTGTTGATGAAAGACAACAACTCCCAGAATGCACTTGCTTCGCTGCCCTACGAGGACACTCCTAAGCCACGCCTCCCGGTTACAGAGGGCAGTGTCGGGAGAAATGATACAACTCGGCTACTAGTGACTCGAAACTGAAAAGACGGCGTTTTATGGTGAGATCCCCCTATGGGCGGGTTGAAGACATGCGGGACGAGCTCCTCCTACTGGCTGGAGTCTCTCGCCTCTGGACTAAAAAGCCTCCGATGATGAAGCTAAATGAAGATTTTTGCGTCATCTAAGTTTTTTTTCCAGACACACAATACAGAAATCTCTCGTCTCAGGGGGACATGAGGGAGGGAAGCACGGTCACTCGAGAATACTACTGGGTTTCTACTGATACAAAGCTTAATGCTAATCGGTGAAGTATGCCTTTAAGAACCAGTCTGAGTGACTAGCCGTTAGATAAGAGGTAATCCGTCTTACTTATCCAATTCAAATAAGACTTATCTACCTTTTTATGTTACTGACTTTAAAAAGTTAGGAAAAGTCTTGAAAAAAAACTTTTAAGACTAGTCTTAGCCATTCATGCAAACGGTCACTGGTCTTTAAAAATGTTCTCAAAAGGTTTTATACTTCGTTCTTGGATTTTTTATTTTTTTTGCATATACTACAAAGTTTATGGAAAAGGGGTAGGATTAAATAAGTGTATACTTCTTTCTACTTTTCAGACATGTCTATGTTGGCTAATGTTACTTATTGTTTATTGAAAGTTTTGCTTATTCAACATATTAGTAAAATTTTGGATGTTTTGTTTGGTTTATTTTTGATATGTCTCAAATAAATTCATTCATTCATTCATTCATTCATTCATTCATTCATTCATTCATTCATAAATCTAATTCAGCAATTAAAATGAATAAATGCTGTAGAAAATTGCTGCAAAAGTAGAGGAAGCTCTTATCAGGAGTAAGAATCAGATGCTCAAATAGAGAAACACAGAGATACAAGCTTTACATGGTCAACACTGTAAATGCATGGAAAAAGAGCAACCACCCCCCACCCACCCCCCCTTGCTTTTGTCCGTCTGCAATTCTTGTCATCACCACTCGATGGAGACAGAGTACAGACATGAAGCAATCTCAGTCCAGCATATATCTCTCTGACTGCAGTCTGAAAGCAGAATCTGGACTCACAGCTGGTTGAACATGCGTTTCATCTCGTCTGTGATGTTAAAGGGAACGTCTTCCTCTGAAGTGCTGGGATCAGCATCCATCTCTGAGCTTTCCTCGTCCGAGACCTGCTTCTTCTCCTTCTTTCTGCATGCAACAGCCGCCTGAGACCAAAAATATTACAGGCATATTAAAAGCCATGGACATATAGTGTGGGACGGGTCTGGCAGCAATCCAGTATGACAGCCTTGTGTGCACTGCAGTAAAGATCTTCCTCAGCAGTTTTCCTCCTGCGATCTGTGTGTGTTTTACCCACCCTGTCTGCAGGTGCTCTGGAAGGACTGATGTTGAACATCTTGGACATGTCCTCTGAGTTCCTCTGCTGAGCCACGTCACACAGTTTGGCCGTGATGTCGATCCTCCTGCAGATGTCCATGTCCACCTTCATGGCTTTCTCCTGAATCTTGGAGTCGAGGTCGGACATTTGCTAAACAAAGATTCAAGCAGTGTTAGAAAATGAGAAGAAAACTATTGGTGCACAAACAATTATGATGCTGGAGAAACAAGAATGACATTCGCAATGTCATTAGATTTGTGCTTAGTCACAATTTGTCTCCAAACCTGGCCTATAAATGTCTATAGCTTTAAAAAAGAAGCAATCGTCACTTTATTCTCACTCCCATGCCTCTATATTTACACATAGGCCACGTGCACACTGCAAAGTTTTGCCATGTTGACATGGGCTAAATACAGTCAGTATTTGATTTGACAGCCGCATTTATTAACAGGTGTGACACTCCAATTGTCCCAGCCTGTATGAACAAGTAAAGAGATAGTTCATCCAAAAATGAAAATGTTTTCTTTACTTACCGTCAAACAGAACACAGAAGAAGATATTTTAAAGAATGTTGTTAATCAGGCAGTTTATTGCACCCATTGACTTCCATAGTAAGAAAATAAATACTATGGAAGTCAAGGTTACCAACATTTTGTGTTCAACAGAAGAAACTCTTACAGGTTTGGAACAACATGAGGGAGAGTAAATGATGGGTGAACTATCCCTTAAGCAAAATAAATCCACTTTTCTGTTGTAACCATAAATGACATAATTTAATTATTAAAGATGGTCCAATCGATGAGCAAATTAGTTTAAATTTATAATTTTTATAATTTATACGGTTACACTTTATTTTAAGGTGTCATTGTTACAGTGTAATTATATATTTAAGTACTGAGTAATATTAAGCAACTACATGTACTATAGGGTTAGGGTAGGATTAGGATTTGGTTGAGGGTTAGTTGCATGTAATTATGCATAATTTATTGTTATTATGGTAAGTAGATGCAACATTGGTAACAAGGACACTGTAAAATATTTACTTATTTATTTTGAAAATAAATGTTAATATTTTTTTAAAATATTTTTTTAATATTTAAAAATTATTGCATTATTATTGCATATTAAATAATTAAAATTAATACTATATATTTAAAATAAAAATAAATGTCAATTTTTTAGAAGAAAAATATATATTTAAAAATAAAAAAAATAAATGTTTAAAATAAATAAAATATACCTTTACAAAAAAATGAATAAATATTAGTTTTTTAAATAAAGACTAAAAAATCTATTTCAATATTTATTCAAATACATTTTTCAAATAAATGACATACACATTAACAAAATACACATTGCGTTAAGAACTGATTGTTCAGTTTGATTCTCCACTACACACTGCATACATGAAAACTCTTTTTTTCGGGAGTGAATTGGCTTGTAAAATGCAGTTGTCGCATATAAATAACTGAACTGAGTGCAAAAGGAACAGTATTCATTGATAATCATATTTAGCTGCAGTATTTATGCTGATTCAAACCAAGAAACTCATTCTCTTAAAAACACACATATGCCACAGGATCACTTCAAATCACTGTAATCTCATGCTGAATGCCAATTACATCAGTCATAAATCAATGTCATTGCACATAGATGCTAAGACCAACAAGTTAGTCTTGTGGTGAATCCACAGGCACGCAACACACTTGAGCAGTTCATTTCACCTAAAGGCCTCATGGGAAACAATTGCTCTGACTTGTTTATGGTTTATGGAGAAGAGGAAAAGGCAGAGCACCAAACCACAGATGGTGAACTTAGACATCCGTCATTAAAAAAACAACACACACAGTGCAAGTAACAGATGCAAATGAAACGAATCAAAGCAATTGTTTTCCTTTATTAAACACAGATCATGTCTTGCATTCTCTCTTACTTTCAGGTCCAGGATTTTCCTCCGGTTCTCTACGGCACTAGAGCGGCATCGCCCGCCAGCCTTTATAATAAATACAGATTTCAGTTCAGTTTTTATTGCCGCAAATCTATTTCTAATATTTACCGGCACACGGTGACACTCGTGTGAATGACTATAGCTGACAGACGAGGCAATCCGAGAGCGACATTTAACGTTAACACGTAAATCCAGGATAAACGGTTTATTCATTCATCACCATCCAGATCGGCTGGTATAAACTGAAGGTGTGTATGTGTTTGACACTGAAACAATGACAAAGTAGGCATGTGTGTATTGTCTGCCGCAGGGGAAAAGAGCCAAATAAAGCCGAGCGTGTTTCTCTGCTGTCATGAAACAGAAATCGTGGAAAACAGCCAGTCACTGGGATAACTTTGGAATCAAGCTAATAAAGACCTGATTGAGATTCTTATCAAATGTAGTGAAAACAACATCCACATGAAATATTAAGTTTTATTTTGGACTGCAAACTGAGGATGTGATAAAACAAAATTATTACACTGAACTTTATGAACTTAAAATGATCTAAAAAATGTTCCAAGAACATTTAGCTAACATTCCCATTAAGGTATAAAAAACGTTTTTTTTTTCCTCCACTAAAAGTTCTATGAAAGTTCTAAACGTCGTTTTAATTTTTTTTTTTTTAAATCATGTTTATGCAAATTTTAAAGGAACACGCCGACTTTTTGGGACTTTATCTTATTCACCGTATCCCCCAGAGTCAGATACGTCCATACACACCCTTCTCATCTCCATGCGTGCCGTAACTCTGTCTGACGCACCCACCGCTAGCCTAGCTTAGCACAAAGACTGGAGGTAAATGGCTCCAGCTAGCATACTGCTCCCATTAAGTGACACAATAACGCCAACATTTTCCTATTTACATGTTGTGATTTGTATAGTCACAGCGTGTACAAATAACAAGGTCACATGAGACACAGCCCAGTAAATCACTCCGCCCAAGTAGCAGTGCTTCGCCTTCTGAGAATATAGTTCCGAGTGTGTATGCAGTTAGAAGATGGCTGTGTGTCATGTGACCTTGTTATTTGTACACACTGTGACTATACAAATCACAACATGTAAATAGGAAAATGTTGGCGTTATTTTGTCACTTAATGGGAGCAGTATGCTAGCTGGAGCCATTTACCTCCAGTCTTTGTGCTAAGCTAGGCTAGCGGTGTGTGCGTCAGACAGAGTTACGGCACGCACGGAGATGAGAAGGGTGTGTACGGACTTATCTAACTCTGGGGGATACGGTGAATAAGATAAAGTCACTAAAAGTCAGCGTGTTCCTTTAAGGGAACATTCCATTTGATCATTTTGCAAACATTATGGAAATGTTACTTTTGAAGGTTCTCTAAATGTTCTGAAACATTTCTAAAAATGTTAAACTGAAACATATCAGACAAAACATTCCATCTGATGTTTTGAGTGCATTATTAAACGAACTTTCCATTAACGTCACAGGAAGAACGTTTGTTTATAACCTTACCGGAACGTTAGGGAAGACTCTGTCTGTGTATGGAAATACTCACATCGCTCATGAGGCTCTTAAAGACCACCAGTTCAGCTTTCAGTCTTTCAACCTTCTCGTTCAACTCGTCCTGAACGGCTTCAGACTCGTTCACGTTCTGAACACACACACACAGAAACAAAAGCAAAGCAACATAAGAATACATTAAGCAGCCTGTGTGTGATCACATTTCTCTCTGGGTCTGGGCTTAGCTGGTAAGTTTGGTCTAGTTAGCCGCTTCTACATACAAAGCATCTCCATTGACAACCATTAAAAGCATTAAAACCATTTTTTTATTTGATCAAAAATACAGTAACAACAGAAATATTGTGTAATATTATTAAAATTTAAAATAAAATAATAAAATGTAATTTATTCCTGTGATCAAAGCTGAATTTTCAGCATCATTACTCCAGTCTTCAGTGTCACATGATCCTTCAGAAATCACTCTAATATGATGATTTGATGCTCAAGAAACATTTCTGATTATTATCAGTGTTGAAAACAGTTGTGCTGCTTCATCCTTTTGTGGAAACCATGAAACATTGTTTTTCAGGATTCTTTAATGAACCGAAAGTTCAACAGCATTTATTTGAAATAAAACTGTTTTGTCACTTTTATTTGAAGTTCAATTAAATTAATAAAATAGACACGTTTTGTCATTAGATAGCTTACAACAGGCCTTCACATCACCTTAGTAATAAAGCTTACAGATGTTCATGTTAAACGGCCTAAAGCACAATCACCCCAGCTTGAACACAACAAACACTCTCCAGTCTAATGAAATCCCCACAGAGGCTGAAGGTTAGAGAGGAAATCCATACGGCTCAGGGCAGAACTGGAAAAGCTGGGCATGTTTGGGCTCTCCGGGGACGCTTCTCTCCTCTGCGCTTTTGCTGACCCATAATCCAATACAAACAGATGCAGACGTTTATTGATTTTCCCGCTGCTTCAGCAGAAGATGGATCTCACACCTGCAGTGTTTCTGGGGAATATGGGGCGTTTGAGACATGGGATGCAGCACTGCTGTTGATGTGGCGGTCCAGTAGAAACGGGTTCTGATGTCTTGTTTAAACACTGACACGCTTCAATGCATCCTGACCCAGATTGTCTCACACACACACACACACACACTAGTTTAAAGCTACATCCCAATTCAGAGGCTGCATTTGAAGGTCGATTGCGTCACCATAATTCGAAGCCTGCATAAAATCCGGCTTCAAAATGCGTCCTTCTTTTCCCGGGAAATAAAGGATCCAACAGATGGATCCTTCGCTGACTTGCCTACCCCAGAATGCATTGCACGCTGGTGACAACATGATTTTTTTGGAGAGAAATTGCTTTTAAATCCAAGTATTGGGTTTCAAATGACTCAAATATCTAATGATAGAAATGTAGAAAATAAAACTTTAAAGCGGTTCAAACAGGGCCTAAAATGAACACTCGTCAAGCGTCAAATGCGAGTAAAAATCGGTGTTGGTGAGTATATGAAACAATGGAGTTGGCTGGTAACATTTTCATGAATTCTAACAAATTCAATTCTGCAAAATTGTCAGAACATAAACAAATGTGAACGACGATCAGGACAGCTGATGGGACAGTGTTGCATCGTCATGAAAGTTTAAGCCTTGCCAATTTAAATATTCAAGCAAGAAGATGCGAAAGCGAACTCAATTCTTTACTTGCGCACTGTGTGGGAACTTCTCGGAAACAAAATTCCGAAACGCACGCCCAGAAATCCGTGTATCAGACAGCGTGCAAATCCTTAGTTGATCTCTATTACACGTCTTCTTGCGCTTGGACAGACATATTCAAACAAAATTATGACTAAATGCCCGTCTTGGCAAGCATCCTTGTAAACATAGTCAGTTATGAACGTAAACAGTTGTGTATCAGTATATTGGATCCATGCATTAGCTCTTAAAGTGACAGCAGCCTAATATTCCTGATGCTGTCTGTATTTTTAATGTTGATCAAACAACAAATGACAAAGAACAATCACTCATGTCTCTTGACTGAATAATTGTTGTAACTTTAATAAGGATTAATCTAGGTTTCATGGCTGGTAAAAAAATATTTATGGCCGGTAAAGTCACCAGCCATTGGCAGGTGTGGCAAAAAGGTATACCTTGCTAAGATACTCTTATATCTTGCTAAGATACTCTTTATTATGTACAGAAATGGACCATGGTGAACATATTTAGATAAGTTGCGAACCCTGTTTTATTTTTAGACAGTTGAATATAACTTTCAAAAAAGTCCAGTACAAACCTGACTGCCTCATCAACGGCAGCTGTCACAGATGCTGGACGACAAGAACAATCCTCTGTAATCCTCATTTAACAACGCTCGGTCTGACCTTCACGGCCTTCGAAGGACGCAGCCTCTGAATTGGGACACAGCTTATATTTGCTCAGATCACATGTGTGTGAACTTTACTCATCATGTATTTTAGCATGATGGTATGATGTGTGGTTGTTTAATATTTATTCTTTAACATATTATTCAAATCATTTGAAATCTCGGACTTTTGATTGCACTATTTGCAGATACATTTTGAAAAATGCATTTTGCATTCACTCAAAATGTATTTTAAGATTGGAAACGTACTGTATTTTCTTGCCCCTGCAAGTATAATTTCTAATATATTTCCTCATATTTTTTGGTCATTTTTATAAATATATTTTCAATGTAAATATATTTTTGTTGTCCAAAATACATTTTGCATAATTTTTTTAGACCACAAAGGTATTGTTGAAGTATGTTGAATTATCTCAAATATTTCTTCAATACATTTCCTATATTTTAAAATACTGAAAATGCAAATTAAGATTGGAAATGTGTTTTGTTTTGGTTTGTTTTTTGCCCCTTGAAGTGAAGTATTTTCCAATAAAGGCTTAAACTAAATATATTTAGACTTTGGAAAATATTTTTTAAGCTGTGCGGTTTACATCATATATCTAGCATAATTCTATATATATGTTGGCCAATGAAAAATAAATAAATATATATATATATATATATATATATATATATATATATATATATATATATATATATATATATATATATATATATTTGTCATATGCGAAAAAGGAAACTTAAGAAAAAGCCTCCATTGGTTGTTATTAGGGGAAACACTTAATTAGTGGTGCTAAAAAATCATGTTTAAGACATTCTTAAAAATAAAGGGAGTCCAAAAGGTTTTTTTTTGTTTTTGGTTCCCCACAGAACCTTTCAGTCAACAGTTCATAAAAGAACCATTATCTTTTTCATTTTCCTACTAAGGAAAGACTTCACTGATGTTTTTGGAATGATGATGGTTTTTCATGGAACCGTAGATGCTATTTTTAAGAGTGTCTGTCTGTATAATGCCAGTATGTTACTGTGCACTCAGGGTCGTAAAGTGACACACACACGTCATGTAACGGCAAAAGTAATTAGTATCACAGCGAGAGCGTCTCGACGGCTCCTGCACAGGTGATCTCACCTCCTGCAGCGTCTCCACCATCGACTCCATCTGTTCTCTTCTCGACAGCTCCTCTTCCCATCTGCAACACACAGACACACCTTTGATGAGTATAACGGGGCTGGGCGGCATGAATCAAATCTTTTATCACACTTTGAGTCATTTTATATCATGGTAACGGTGTGCATAACAATACCATTATTTTATATTATGGCAACTTTCCTGTTGTGGCAACAATGTCAAAGCCTCATTTTGTGGAGAATCCAATGAATTAAAAGCTAATCTCAATTTTTTTTAATGGAGCTTAAAGGGCTCAAACCACAAGATCAGATAATTCATTACAAATAAAAAGGTCTGACTCAAAGCAATGCTCTTTTTTAAAGAATGATATGGTTTTTGAGCTCTACTAGAATAGGTTTTCATGCTTAAATGTTCAAAAACACATTATTTTTCCCATATTCTCCTTTGTTGCGGCTCCTCTCTTCCCAGTCTGTCAGTAACGCTCTGTTTAGTTCCTGTCTCGATGTAGCCCCTCCTTCTGAAAAGCACACTGTGCTCTGATTGGTCGGCTGGAGCAGTGTGTTGTGATTGGTCGAGTGCATCGTGTGTGTTTGGGAAATGTCCCGCACCTTACCATAACCGCCAGTTTAACACACTACTAACTAACTCAACCAGGCCCCGCCCCTTTATTCTGCGTATTAATTATTTAAATGAGGAATATTGTGACGTGTTCGTTCCCGGAAGAAACTCAAGACTACAATGGAGGCGTTTCAGAAACACTGACACTGATATAGAGACGAACTCCCACTGAATGTGCCTCCAGAGGGTAAAATGGCAATGGCAATATATCTAAACCTGTGACAACATCAATTATAATTTTGCTTCATGTTAGTTACATTTATGCATTTAGCAAATGCTTTTAACCAAAGCGATTTACAACAGAGAAATATAAGTAATTCAAAGCCACAGAGTCAAATATATTCATAATTTACAATGCCAGGTTTATTAGAAAGCTATTAGATCTTATACCTAACAACACCCTTTAAAGTCTTGACTTGGTTGGATCCCGTTTGTGTTTCTGCAATAATGCAAGTGTCTTTGTTGCATTCAAATGTAAATAACACAAAGCTGTCCTGCCCAGTGATAGCCATTCATTCTCTGATTATAAACACACGTGCTCATCATCTCCATTTCAGTGTGATTGATCCTTCAGCTCAGGAATCCTCCAGTAAACCCCTCGACCGGGGTCAGCCGGCGTCTGTGGTCTGTGCGCCCACCCCTGCCGCTCCGTAACCCAATACTGACAGTGGAAAACCAGCACAGACTGACCGAAGGCCGAATGAATGTGAGTCATTCTTTATAGATTTTGAACTTATTAATGTTACAGATGATCACTGAAACACTGAAAACATTAACTGGATGCCATTAGAAATATACATATCTAGTGTAGTCATGAAACAGTCATGAGGGCGCAGGCTGATCGGCCCTTTACATGCAATCCGTTAACAATCACATAATTACCACATGGCACAAGCTGATTGGCCTCTGCTGATCCTGCAGCCAATGAGATTGCTTGCTTAATATTTGAATAGTCTGGTTCAGTGTTCGAACCCTCCACCTCCCCAGCTCCACCTGCCTAGATCTGCTACGGGACTTATGTATGTCTATTTATGAAGCCACAGCATATCTTACATGCTCACAGCAGGGTGACTGTGAATCTGTTAGCAGTAGCAAATAAATTAACGTTGCCATATTCAGTAACATGCTAAAACTATTTTGAGACTTGTCATGATTGAAATATTCATATTCTAAATATATAAGTAAGCAATAAGGTACGAGAGGCTGTGCTGTATCGTGAATAAGTAACGGCTGAAGGGCGTTGTTAGGCACGATGCGAAGCGGAGTTACCCTTCAGCCATTACTTATTCACGATACAGCACTTGCCTCGAGTACCTTATTACTTTTATAAAACGGTTACCACACAATACAACTAATAAAGCCGAAAAACATGTATCTATGCAACTTTTATGAAGTAAAATCACTAAAAGCCTTCCTTCCGCTGGAAAAAATAGTCCCTGACTGTAAACAGCAACAAGATAATGATTGTTTCTTGAGAAGAAAATCATCATATTATAATGATTTCTGAAGGATCATGTGACACTGAAGACTGGAGTAATGATGCTGAAAATTCAGCTTTGATCACAGGAATAAATTGCAGTTTAATATTTATTCACATAGAAAACAGCTATTTTAAATTGTAATAATATTTCACAGTATTACTGTTTTTACTGTATGTTTGATCAAATAAATGCAGCAAAAGAGGCTTCTTTCAAATTCACTAAAGAAATCATATAGCCCCCAAGTTTTGATCTGTAATATATGAATATATATGTTAATAATTGTGTTACAAGGATTATTAATATTGATAATGTTAACAATAAATATATTTGGTTCTGCATAGAGATTTGGATGCATGTTTAAAGTATAGAATAAAACATGACATTATTTCATTATGTGAAGCCTGTTTGGTTTATAGCATCCTGCAAAGTAAATTAAAACCAGGAAACATGAAACCACAACCCCGAGAACCGCTTCTGAAGCACTAAAAGCATTACTTACATACATGCATCTTCTGCTTACAGCCTGCAAATTATGATTGACAGCTGTAAAAAGGCAGTTAATCAAACTTGTAAACAGAATGTAGAAGGACTTTGCACGCCGGAGGGCTTCTTTCGACAGGGAATCAAATCATTTCTGAGGCATCGCTCCCTGTTGCTGCAGCAACGCTTGAGATCATCACCACGAAAATACAGTCTTGAGTCTTGAGCACATTCAGTGCTGAGGTTCACACTCGGCCGGCATCATGGTCACTACGGGGAAGTAAACACTTCCCTCCTCATGAATGAGACACACGTCTATAAAGGACACAGACCCATGATGTCAGCATACTAATTAGGGCACTTGATAATCTCAAGTGACTGAACTGGAGACTGCTCTATAGACACACACACACACACATGCTCTCAAACGCAAAGTAAGACACTTCAGCTAAACACTTGCCTTCCCTAAAACGTACACTGTCGACCTTTGCTTTAGTGTTGCCACAGAAACTGTGGCAGAAAACACACACTTTAAACCAGGGAAACCTCTTGAAAATGGGTTGTTTGTCTCCTAAAAAGTTCACACACACACACACACATTCACTGAACTATTATTTACAATGGCATTCAAACATTTGGCTCAGTATCAGTAAGATTGTTTAGATGCATTAAATTGATATGAATTTAATTAAGTATCTATCTATCTATCTATCTATCTATCTATCTATCTATCTATCTATCTATCTATCTATCTATCTATCTATCTATCTATCTATCTATCTATCTATCTATCTATCTATCTATCTATCTATAACCTGCTAACCTTCAGTAAGATGTTTGATCTCCCGCTGGTCACTGTATTCTCTCTCTCTCTCTCTCTCTCTCTCTCTCTCTCTCTCTCTCTCTCTCTCTCTCTCTCTCTCTCTCTCTCTCTCTCTCTCTCTCTCTCTCTCTCTCTCTCTCTCTCTCTCTCTCTCTCTCTCTCTCTCTGTGTGTGTGTGTGTGTGTCTGATTGGAGCGTGGGAGACTATGGCTGGACTGATGGTGATCGAACGCTGTTCCTAAAGTGCTGGTGTGTGAATCGCGCTGGTGCAGAGCTCTGCAGGTCACTGGAGTTCATCATTCGCATCAGCCAATCACAGCACAGCACAGCACAGCGCATCACTTCCTGCTGGAGGCAGGGTGGCGTCACCACTGATGCAGAGGACAGAAGGACACAGTCTGATCACAACGGACAGTCTGGACGCTTTACAGGGTGAAGAGAATCTTACTGTCATTAGAATATATAAGTAATCAACAATATATACTATATGAAGAGATATTAAAGCATTTTTCACTGAGATATTGGATATTAATATCAGTTTCAGTTTCATGCAAATCTTTATTTTCCCCATGGACAGAAACTGCAGTGTTGCAGCAGCAAAAATAGGTTCAAGATATGACTCATGATATGAGGTTTTTGATCTTCAAAATTAGTTTTGTGATTTCTAGTCCATGTCTGTCGACTTTGAAGTCATCTATATGATAGTACATTTAACAAACTTAACTATCAGCTGATATATATTGCATGATATATAAAGCAAGGACACATTAAATAGAACAAAAGTGACAGTAAATACATTTATACATTTATTAATTTTTATGATTTCTCAAGACTGCAGTAATGATGCTGAAAAATGCAGCTTTGATCACAGGAATAAACTACATTTTAAAATATATTACAACAGAAAACAGTTATTTTGAACTGTAATAATATTTCACAATATTACTGTTTTTACTGTATGTTTGATCAAATAATTGCAGCCATGGTTTACAGAAGAGACTTCTTTCAAAAACATTGAAAAATCGTACAGACCCCAAACTTTTGATCGGTAGTGTACATTTAAGGACCCAAAACAATGATGACATCATCTGCCACTCAGGGGCGTGTACAAATGCTTGTCCAATAAACTGCTTCCTGAAATGTGCATGCCCCGCCCCCTAATGACCAACAGCAGCAAGGAGCAAATTATGGTTTTGCCAGGCCTTTAAAAGGTTTAATTCAACATAAAGGAGCGACAATCAGCCAGCGCCTATAACACAATGGTTATTCACTTTCACTTCACCTAAACCCACAATTATATCTAGAGCAACTAGTGAGGAATGATTTGAATCCAGTCAATGCTGAACCTAATCTCATCTGGACAGAGTCAGACAGGAATGACAGCAATAAGAGAACTAGTTCATTCCCAAACAAACCCCATAAGGACGTGACAGGCTAATATAGACCTTACAAGGACAGACGGCAACAGATGAGAAACCCTCGTGTGACAAAGTCATCGCACAGACATCTGGCTACTGACCGCATGCCTTATGAATGAGTCCCATCATACACTGCACACATGATTCAGAGTCACAAAAACACCTCAGTTAATCTCATTGCTGTTCGAACATCATCACTTACTGACTGATGACCTAGTTGGGGAATACAAGTAGTGCACAAAGGAATGACATTTCAAATTGGTTGTAAATTTGAATGTTGTCAGAGCCAAAACCAGCCAGAAAATACAACTCATTTAGCCAGATGATGAGAAGACGAACTCATGTGACCGAACGTTTTCCATCATTCCCTACAGGAGCTCGAGAATGATAAAATGCACAGATAAAGCAGATACTGCATCTTTTGGTCTTTATTTGTTGCATTAGCTCTAAAAAACTTCTTGTCTTTATTGGGAAGTGAAAATAGAGGGGAAAAATATGCATGGCCAAACTCATCCTAGGAGGACTGACCACTTCCAGAGGGATATGTTAATATCTTGTACATGAGAGGGAAAATGTTTACGGCCAGCTGTTTGCATACAGTAATGAAAGTCATTTGTTATGGGTCTGCTGTTTATTCTATACACTGTAAAAAAAAAATTCTGTTAAATTTACGGTAAAAAACTGGCAGATGTGGTTACCAGAAATTTACCATAAAAAATACAGTAGCAACACTTTAGGTTTTACAGACTTAAAATTTACAGTAATAAACCGTATTTCATTATCTGATATAGTTAACAATCACAGCAGTAATGAGTCACATGATCAATCAAAGCTCATCACAAGCAGTTCTTGTCAAAGTACGGTTTTTCACTGTAAATTATACAATGACTTGTTCGTTTTCACTTCCAAAAACTGTAAATTTAATGGTATTTTACAGTAAAATTACATTAAATATACCATTAGATCTATCAGTTTTTTACATATATAGTAATGAACTTTCTGTTAACCAATTAACAGTTTTTCACTTTAGCATTTTTACAGTCTTTTACTGTTAAAATCACGATAATTTTTTGCATCTTGGACGTGAACACATCGCGTACAGCTTAAACGCTTAGAGGACTGCAACCTGTTCCCCGACATTTTTTTTTCTGTGACAATTTATTCTACTTGTCTCAATCTATTCAAAGGTGTGTTGACCAGTGATTCATCTTCGCTGAAATACTGCTGTATGTGCAGAAATAAAACAGCAGCAAATGCAGGAAATCAGCATTTTGTTTGTTCGTAGAAGTTTATGAGTCTATGATTAACCTGAGATCCTCCGGAGAGAAGGAACATCTTTCTGTGCTCATTCAGTGTGTGTGAGCGGACAGCAGCCTGACCATAATCAAACTCATAAATCACACACACACACACACACACACACACACACACACACACACACACACACACACACACGCCGTGATTTATCACTAATACTCTTTCCCTGGCACGTTCATTGGTCCCCCGTTTACAGCCTGCAACATCTTCTTCACCATGTGAGTTTATTGCATGTGGTGAGCAGATATTTCCTCTGAGAGTGAATCTATCTCATATTTAGGGCTTGATTAAATCCTTTTAATTTTTTCTGAAATTCAGAGTTTTTCATTTTTCATTCTGGATCCCATTTAAAAGGTTGATCTAAAATTTTATAATCTAAAAGGATGTCTAAATCAATTGAATTCTTCATACTGTAAAAATGTAATAATTGAATTAACCTGAGATTAATAAATGTTATAATGTATTGCATTTTTAACTATATTAGGGCTATATGAAACGTGCTGTTATTTTTTCTGAAATTCTGTGTTGTCTTAATTTTCTGGATTCTGTGCTTTATGATTTAAAGCAAATTTATGATCAGAAACGGTGGTAATCAAATAAAACAAATTGATTAATCTTTTTAAAATGTAATCAAATTAAGTTTGGGCAATTCACATGCCAAAGTTTAATGCTTAGGATAAAAGGGTTTAACGAACATGAGCGTAATAATTGTGAAGCTTGCTTTAACAAGCACAACAATTATTTCCACTAGACCTGTTTAGAAGAATCCTCGTGAGTGCCAGAGTTAGGGCAGGTCGAGGCAGAAACCTTGAGATTCCCTGGCTGCGACACACATGTTCCTTGAAATGCATCCAAATAATTATCGAAAGCTATTAAAAAGGGAAATTCAGTTGCAAGACCAAAGAACATTTACATAATTGTGCAGAATTTAAAAGTCATTCAGGTTGCTGTTTACGCCACACTTCATTAAATTGCACTGGAAAAAGAAACACTGAAATCCTGACAGATCAGCATCCATAAGACTCGTCCTACGTAACCTACTGCATTATTCCACATAAATCATGCAGTACAAACATCTTCAGAGAAGACATGTTCAGAGAGGATGTTGCAACTCAATTCGCTCAATTAAATTCACTCCCGTGTTGCCATACTTCCACACACACACATTCTTACATCTATCTTTATGAGGACATTCATTGACACAATGCAATCTCTAGCTGCTTACCCTAACCTTACCCATCACAACAAAGTGCCTAACCCGAACCCTGACCCTAAACCGACCCTTAACCTCATTATAACCTTATCCCTAAAACCAAGTCTTGACCCTCAAACAGGCCTTTTAAGGCTCTCAGAAAGTCCGGACCGGCCAAAATGTCCTCACTTTACTCTCTTTGTCCTCACTCCAATGTTCTAAAACTCAAACTGGTCCTCACGAAGATAGTTGTACAAGTACACACACACACACACACACGCACGCACGCACGCACGCACGCACACACACACACACACACACACACACACACACACACACACACACACACACACACACACACATTCATAAATACAGACATACATTCATACATACATATATTCCAATGAGGCCTCTCTTCTTCCTGAATACTGCACTGCAAACAGAGTGAGAGAAAATAACTTCAAAATGATTTCTGAGTGTATCAGTAACGGTTGACCGGACGCCACACAGAGGACAGACCAGGGTCTGAACGGGCCCTTAAGAACTGGTTAAGTGTGGATAAGTGTGTATGTGTGTGGTCCTGGTAAAGCTTACATTGTGGACCAAATGTCCCCACAAAGATATTAATACCAGTCATTTTTGACATTTTTTTGCACATTCAGTTCATTCAAAATGAAAAATGTACAAATGCAGAAAGTTTTCTGCGATGGATAGACTGTACAGTTTCATCAGTATAAAAATCATTATTTCTATGTAAATAAATCATAAAAAAAATTTTGCTTAAAGAAAATGATGCTTATTTTTTAAGTTTGTGCAAAAAGTGCACTGGGCATGTCTGGGCATTTTACATGACTATGTATTTTTTCAAATTATCAACTATTTATTAAACATCGATCTCTAATCATATTACTTTTACCAATATAAAAAAAAAATAATCCTTGGAAACCATGCATAACAGTGGTTTTACACACATTTAATAAGGTTTCCATTATTCATAACTCATCTCTTATCTGTGGTAAAATCACTGTTATGCAAGCCCTCTTGTGGCTTTATTGACACGGGATTTAAAAAGACATTAACCCAGGGTTAACTGCAGTGTGAAAAGCCTCAAGAGAGCAGAAGACGCCCAGCACAAGCTCAGTCCAAAAACTAGGGTGTGATTAAAAAAAAAAGATAATTGTGGCATGAGGCACAAAATGATGAGGGATTTGGAGGCTCACGTGTGGGTTTAGTGATGAAAACTGAGGTAAGCAGACATGTGTGAAAACAGGTGTGGACATTTAATACAACAGCTGACACAGTCATAAAGTCTCTGAGCAGCTGGAGAAGCAGAAGTGGGAACCAGTAACCGTTCAGAGCCCCAGACTGGGTCAGCAGGGGAAACAATGCAACTAACCAGAATAAGCATGCATAACTAGGACCAATAGCTCAATTCAATTCACTCCTACTGCTTATAAAACAAAGTTGAAGCATGACTTATTAAAGAACTTGTATTTTTTTTTAACCGTCTGGTGCTGTTCGGTCGTTTTTGACTGAAAAATGTTACGTTTTTTTTTTTTTTTTTTTTTTTTTTTTTTACTTTATCAGAATGGTACGAAACTTGGTAAAGGTTTTTGCACTTGCTGTGTGAACAAAAAATAAATAAATCATGGACATGATTCAAAAAGGTTAAATGGTCTTTAAAAATAGTCACACTTGAATTGTTCATGGTCAAAAATGAAGATGAATTTCATCTAGTGGAAGCGTTTGGAACTGCAGCCAAACACAATCTTCCCGAAAGCTCCTTTTTTTAACTTGTTTAGATTTATAGCTTTGATTTCCTCACAGTTTTAAAGTAAACCATGTTTTGCAAAATATATATTTTATATACAATTCTAAAATAGTATTTTTGTGCATTTTTTTATAATAACAAATGTCTATAACTTTTTTCACGTCAGCAATAATCTGCCCAAGTGTTTTCTTTAAAAAGAGACCAAACTTGGGCTCAAAAGTATTCAAAGAAAAGTATTCAAAATGCAATACTTTCAATGCAAATGACCTAAATAATCATGCATATAAGGATATTAATATAGATAAATACAAAAAAGCTTATCAAGCAGAAAATGCAGCTGTATTTTTGCACAAACTCGTGTCACAAAGTGATTAATTTTCTCATTCATGTTAATTTCTTTTTTGCTATATATACTGTAATATCAATACTGATATATTTTAATATGTAATTTTAAGGATGTTTTGCTCTAATGATGCCGGATGACGGGCCGTCACGGCTAATCCAGCCTCGTATCGGGCCCCGGATAGACTCATTGCACCCAGCGTGTTCAGCAATGTGCCGGGACATCCCGCTAAACAAACTCATTATCTCATATCCCTGTCATCTCATGTGCGCGAGCTGTCACACTCCACATCTCAACGCACGCCCAACCATAATACACCTCAACGGCTTCAACATCAACAAGGTGCAGCCAGAAAATACTTTGCATGTTAATTCCCATCAAAACTTCTGGAGAAAGAACACTTAATTGATGTTAATAGCTTGTTATTGCAGCCAAGAACAGTTAAATACAAGTCGTTCCTGTGTGATAACTTGCACTGCTGACGCTCAGGGCGATATTATTCATTGCCACTCCTCATCATAGGTGGAAAAACCTATATTTGATCCAAAAACCACAAGGCTTGTTAGGACTGATATTGCTTATAGGACTGTGATATAACTTGATATAAAGGTGTGATATAAAAGTTTGTTTTGGTAGCTTTAGCAACACCCAAAATACAAGATAACTGTATCCTCTAGTTGACCCACGGTTTCTCAATTGAGCCAAAAAACGGTCCCCGGTGCAAGAGTAACAGTGCCAATGACGAATTCTCT
>NC_138245.1:29790391-29802891 GCF_964197995.2 Scardinius erythrophthalmus | reverse complement strand
CTTGAATCAAAACTCTACTCATTTAGATCACACACAAGTTAACAAACATACACTCAATACATGCTCAGATCTGGGAGGTGGTTTGTGTATTTGAGCATTATAGCTAAGCTATTGTTAATAAGCCTTAAAACGCAAATCACTTGTTCAAACTTAAACATAATGCATTTGTTGGAGCAAATGGACATGTAGGATCTGCACTTCCCAAACACTGAGCGTATGATATGTGTGTGTGGTGTAATGAACACCAGTGATTCACATCCAATGAACTTCAGTCAGCACTAAAGAGCAGTGTGGGGCTCGGATATCTCCAGCAGGAACAACTACACACACATAAGGAAGGCTTACATGCACAGTGTGAACGCTGAAACCTGTTAACACAGACGCTCAAATAAACACACACTGCTTATACGATCAGAACGTCAGAAAACACTCGTGCATCGCCTTCTGACACCAAATGCATCATCATTCACATCATTTCATGTGTTAATAAGCATGTTCTGCTTGTTGCCAATTAATTATGCACTTAGAGGAACAATTCTTTTAATTGTACTAATTCACATGGAAGGGAACGATCCAACTAATGATTCTCTGTGCGTCATTAACTAACACTAAGTGGTTAGCTGTAATGGACATGTAATCTGAGAGCATTTCAAATCATTATGTCTCAAGTCTAGGCATTTATTGCCATTATTGGCTCACATGAGCATCTGGTTTTTAGTGCGTATTTAGGGTGTTACTAGACCCAGTAAACAACAACCTTTTAGTCATTTTTAAGGTTTGTACAAATGTTCATAATGTCACCTATGGTCTTCATTTGCTGCTCGTGAACATTCATTCAACATTACTTTGGCCCTCAAACAGTTTGTTTTGTGTTGTCGACATGTCGAGAGGTCGCTGTTTTCAGCGCTGCAAATCCAGTTTGCATGCACTTCAAAATGATGAGGACTCGTGCTGGAACTGAAATGGAAAACTGACCCCATCTGTTCGTATCACTGTGTATCAAGTGCTAAAGAAGAGCGGAAGCTGAAATTCAGATTTGGTATTTTGTTTCCGATCACCAATAACAACAGACTGTGCCATTTGACCAACCACAGTAGAGTAGACCAATCACAACATGTGCCATTTGACCAATCACAGTAGAGTAGACCAATCACAACAGACTGTGCCATTTGACCAATCAGAGCAGAGTAGACCAATCACAACAGACTGGAATATTTGACCAATCACAGTAGAGTAGACCAATCACAACAGACTGGGGCATTTGACCAATCAGAGCAGAGTAGACCAATCATAACAGACTGGAATATTTGACCAATCAGAGTAGAGTAGACCAATCACAACAGACTGGAGCATTTGACCAATCAGAGCAGAGTAGACCAATCACAACAGACTGTGCCATTTGACCAATCACAGTAGAGTAGACCAATCACAACATACTGCGGCATTTGACCAATCACAGTAGAGTAGACCAATCATAACAGACTGCGTCATTTGACCAATCAGAGCAGAGTAGACCAATCACAACAGACTGGGCCATTTGACCTATCAGAGCAGAGTAGACCAATCACAACAGACTGGGCCGTTTGACCAATCAGAGCAGAGTAGACCAATCACAACAGACTGGGGCATTTGACCAATCAGAGCAGAGTAGACCAATCATAACAGACTGGAATATTTGACCAATCAGAGTAGAGTAGACCAATCACAACAGACTGGAGCATTTGACCAATCAGAGCAGAGTAGACCAATCACAACAGACTGTGCCATTTGACCAATCACAGTAGAGTAGACCAATCACAACATACTGCGGCATTTGACCAATCACAGTAGAGTAGACCAATCATAACAGACTGCGTCATTTGACCAATCAGAGCAGAGTAGACCAATCACAACAGACTGGGCCATTTGACCTATCAGAGCAGAGTAGACCAATCACAACAGACTGGGCCGTTTGACCAATCAGAGCAGAGTAGACCAATCACAACAGACTGGGCCATTTGACCAATCAGAGGAGAGAAGGCTTACGGAAAGAAGGGGTTTAGAGAGACCGAATCATTTATCGAACTGTTTCAGACACTGTGAGAAAAGAGCTGATGCTGCAAAATACATTATGAGAAAATGAAAGTGTTTTTTGGCCTTTGATGCATGTAAACCTATTGTAGAAGACCTGCAAAACAAAACCAGGAGCCTTTCAAATAGCATAATAACTATAGGAAGTTTCATTTATCTTCACTTATGGACTAAATGGTTGGTAAACTTCCTGTAGAACATACAATGAATCTCTAACAAAAAAACAAAGATATTGTCTGATTTCATATCCTAACTTGTCTGTGGCCCATTTGAGGTTCCTGTGTGGCGTCATGATGGCATAATTGATGGCCATCGCAGACAAAGACGAGCCCACAACAGCAACAGTGTGGGGCTTGTGAATCACTCGCAGGAGGACCAGGATGTGATTCATACACACGTTTCCTCTTTACTCGCCTTCATTTCCAGCTCATTGTTGAGGCTTTTCTGAAGGATAAGGCAGCAGTATTTACTAGTGAGTCAGCACATGCCTGGGCAAAGAGGGCACACACACACACACACACACACACACACACACACACACACACACACACACACACACTCATATTCACGCGGCTCCTCTGAGGTCACAGTGTTTGAAGTCATTCAGAAGTCATGCATTAATAAAAACCCATTCAACTGTAATCTCATTTACAAAGGCTGCATGGAAATAATGAAATCTTTCATCATGTCTGTCTCATATTACACTACAAAACCATTAGAACAAAATAGGAAATTATATTTAGCAAAGGAAAAATATATCTATATTTAGAAGCATAGTTTTCAGCACATTTTACCCTCAACTTTTCATTACTGTAAATGCAAAAAATTAACCTCATTACTGCAATGCATCCTATATTGTTTTACTTTTACTATTCCATTTATTTCAATTATTTTTCTGTTTTATCAATAGTGTTCAATCAATCATAATTAAATTTTTTGTATTACAGTAATGAGATTTTCATGAAAATTATATCACAGTGCAATATATCATAATGGTCATAAAAGCATGCCTTATTGTCAGTATGCAATAATTTTTGATTCTGACAGTCAGACATCATCTTGAAATGTTTTGAGAGATTCACAACCTATCAAGTCTCTGGATTCCTGTGCACCCCAGTGGAATGAATGAAACAATGAACTAAATCACTGGGCAACTGTAACAAAGAGGTTCTCGTATCATATTTCTGAAGACAGCTGCACAATTTGCAGGAGGACTGGAGGACTTTCACTGCTGAGCATTGCCAGAAAAACTGGTATATTTAGAGGTGACTATATAATAGTAATCACTGCTGTCGGAACAGATGGAAAAACAAACGTGCTGAACCTCACCAGAGCGCTCAAGTCTCTGTCTGCCTTCACAAGATCATCCTAATAATCAGTCACATGCAATGCAATGCAAAAAAATCTATATATATATGTGATTGCATCTTTAAAGAACCCAGTCAATTGCATATATCCTCAATGAAAGTGCTAATGAATCATTTCTCAGAAATATTTCCCATATAAACACACCAACATCATTTGTCCTGTATGGACTCTGTCCAGTTTTCATGCATACACAACTGGGCCCTTCAATATATGCTGTTCACCTGCCAAGAAATTCTGCTGCAATGAATCAGTCGTTGACCAGCAGGCTCATTCAGGCCTACAGAACTGTCCCCAACACACAACTCAAGCCAAGCATCAGTAAATGATGCAGTTAACACAGTATACTCACTTTCTCTTGTACTCATCCCTCTCCCGCTTGACTTTGGCCAGGACGTTATATAAGGCTCTTAGTTCTGGGGTGATGGTGTCGATTTGGACCCCGACCCCGTCCGGATGGGTCCAGGAGACCCCGGGTCCCTGCACAGTCTTCACGCGCTCCCCGTGTCTCAGAATGTGCGTGTAACTCCAGATGGTGCCTGGAAGTCTGGACTCCAGAGAGTCAGTCTGAACGGCCACCTCACGCGTGAAGGAGAAGCCCGGATACCTCGGCTGACTGGAGGCTTGCTTCAGCTGGCTCTCCAGGAGTTTGTTCCTTCTCTCCAGCTCATGGACTTTGGCGAGGAAGCAGCGGAACCTCAGGTTGAGGGTCTTGAGCACATGTATGTTGGATCCCAGGTCGTTGCGCAGAGCTCTGGGCACCACGTCCGATGGCGCACCGCTCACCACACCGCCCAGAAACCCCTCTCCAAACAACAGGGAACTCATGCTTTCATACAGAACCAGTGCGCTTTACCTCAATTCAAATCCTTCAGATTCTCTCTGAAACTGGTGTGTCCATGCAGTTCTTCTCATGCGTAAAAACCCCTCATCGATCGAGCAGAAACAAGCAATGCAGTCATTATCTGTCTATCCTTCCAGGACGCGTCATGTTCTCCATGGGAACGGGGGGGAATATCGAAGCACGCTGTGTGTATGTCAGCTCATTCCTGAAAGTCCGGGACATCTGGAGATCTGCGACGCATCTCAGTGATAATAACGCAAGAATGAACTCCAAAGTCTCCGATCACACTGATGTTATTCACTCAGACTCTTCCGGTTGACTCTGTGATCGCGCGACTGTTTTATAGCGACCGGCGCGACGGGATCGAGTTTCAGACTCCTAAAAGAAGGAGATCCGCAGCGGACTCTCCGCCCTCACCAGCGCCACACACACACGCACGCACACACACACACACACCCCGGGACGCGCAGGCGCGCACTCGCGCACACAGGAGGGAGTGCAGGACTTTGGCATTATGTAGAAAAAATATATTTTGCAATTTAAAATGATTTTGCTCATCCTGCTAATCTTATCTATCTATCTATCTATCTATCTATCTATCTATCTATCTATCTATCTATCTATCTATCTATCTATCTATCTATCTATCTATCATCTATCTATCTATCTATCTATCTATCTATCTATCTATCTATCTATCTATCTATCTATCTATCCATCTATCCATCCATCCATCCATCCATCCATCCATCTATGGAGGTAGATTTGTGTCTTTATTATTCAATCAAAAAAAAGGTTGCTTCAATCAAAAAATATATTTTCAATCAAAAAAACCCGTTTCAATCAAAGAAAAAAAGTGTTTGAATGCAAAAATATATTTGAGACTCAAAAAAATGCATTTGAACACTATTTTTTTTTGCTTGAAAATGTTTTTTTTGATAGAAGTGAAGGTTTTTTTGTTTGAAGCAACTTTTTTGATTGAAGTATTGTTGTTTTGTGTTTGGGCCATATTATGGGTAGGACATTTGTGTCTTTATAATTCAATCAAAAAAGAAGTTGCTTCAAACAAACAAAACATATTTTCAATAAAAAAATCACTTCAATCAAAAAATAAACCTTTTCAATCATAGAAAAAATGTTTTTGAATGCAAAAAAATATTTGAGATTCAAAAAATTGCACTTGAACACTTTTTTTTTGATTGAAAATGTTTTCTTTGATTGAAGTAATCTTTTTTGTGTTTGGACCATGTTATGGGTAGGACATTTGTGTCTTAATTATTCAATCCCAAAAAAGTTGCTTCAATCAAAAAAAAAACATTTTCAATCAAAAAAAAATAATTTCAATCAAAGAAAAAACTGTTTAAATGCAAAAAAAAAAAAAATCATTTGAAGTGTTTTTTTTTTATTGAACTTTCTTTTTTTTTGAATGAAGTGAAAAAAGTTTTGAAGTCGTTTTTTTTTTAAATCATTTTGACACAAACGTACCGCAGTGGGGGCGGGTGCTTCCCCATTGGTCAGACATGCTTGAGTGACAAGTGTCTACACCAACGACGTCTTTCTGACAAGCAAGTCATGGTCGCCACTCGCCAGCGAGCCAGGAAGCAGTGGTGGAGTTGTTGGTAAGTAGATAAAACCGTATTAAAATGATTGGTGTCACGTTATTAGCCTACTCTGTTTGATATTTCGATTAAACATACAGCTTGCTAACTTAGCTCACGTTGACTAATTTGTGTGATGGTGTTAGATATCTGACGCCTCATATTGTCAGGCAGGCTAGCAGGGTGCGCTAACGGCTAATTGAATTGTTTATTTCACTTAAGTAACGTTACAGAGGCTTGCTATGTGCTAGTGCTATATTGTGTTATAATACGTAACGTCATTAGTGGTCAAACAACAGTCCACAGGCCAACTGTTGCCCACAGCGCTGCCTGTTTAGCAGCAACAGGTCATGCAGAGCCTGAGTCTATCTTCTCACACAGCCCACAGGATTACAGCTATTTGACCGTCCCGCTCTCTCTCTCGCTCACGGGTAGTGGTCTCCCCACCATCACAGTCAAATGCTCGCAGACACAGAGGCAGATGCTGTTATTTTGAGAGCGGGGCTTACATATGCCGTCCCGTACGGAAAATAATGTTGCATACCACCGGTAACATGAATATATATTCCGTTGCTCGGTGCGCAAACTAGCTGTGTCAGGCATTATTTATAAGTAGCCTAATGTCCTGCACAACTCCACATGGAAAACTGGCAGTTCAATGAAGTGATGCTTATTGTCTGACATAGTGTACAAGTAGTTACTAGCTTAAAGTATTGTGCCAATAATGATCCTTCTGGTAAATTTGGCATTCAGTTGAGACACAAAAGCTCTTAGTTTAATGAAAATCTTTGGAAAAGAAGACAAGATGGTTTGTTTAATTAGTATTCATTTATTTAGATTTCTAATATCATATAGTATTGTCCTGTCAACCCATTACAAGTCTTGCCTTATTCAGTGTTGATTTATTGACATGTTTATGTAAGATGTTTTATTAGAAGGTGTGTGAGTGAAAGTTGTCTGAAGTTGTATTTTTCTATTTTATTGCAATGCTGATTGATAATGTAGGACTCTGGTCCTGGCTTGGCCTAAGTTTTGGTGTCTCTAGGTGCTGTGCTCTGTAGGCATGACACATTAATTTCTTTATGTGATACTTTATTTTTTGCATCAAATTATTTGAAGTATTGATAAGCAGTATTGATATCGATACAGGTATTGCTGCACTCTCAATTATAACTGCTCAATAGTGTCGTATGGTTACTTTTATTATACAAGCCATCAATTTTGATGGCTTGTTAGTGTAACCGTTAAGCATAATGGCATTAATGCTATATATAGCGTACATTTAGCCAGATATTTTTTTTTTTTTTTTTTTTTTAAAGTAGCTAACTAGCTAAAGCCTTAAGTAGCTGAAATTAAGTTGTCTCATGTCTCTGTCTGCAGCAACACACACACACACACACACACACACACACACACACACACACACACACACACACACACACACACAGACAACGATAGCTACCTACATTAACTGCAACATCTTTCCAGGCAGCAGATGGACTAATTGTTTTTCCTGTTGATCAGACAACTTTCACTCACACACCTTCTAATAAAACATCTTACATAAACATGTCAATAAATCAACACTGAATAAGGCAAGACTTGTAATGGGTTGACAGGACAATACTATATGATATTAGAAATATAAATAAATGAATACTAATTAAACAAACCATCTTGTCTTCTTTTCCAAGGATTTTCATTAAACTAAGAGCTTTTGTGTCTCAACTGAATGCCAAATTTACCAGAAGGATCATTATTGGCACAATACTTTAAGCTAGTAACTACTTGTACACTATGTCAGACAATAAGCATCACTTCATTGAACTGCCAGTTTTCCATGTGGAGTTGTGCAGGACATTAGGCTACTTATAAATAATGCCTGACACAGCTAGTTTGCGCACCGAGCAACGGAATATATATTCATGTTACCGGTGGTATGCAACATTATTTTCCGTACGGGACGGCATATGTAAGCCCCGCTCTCAAAATAACAGCATCTGCCTCTGTGTCTGCGAGCATTTGACTGTGATGGTGGGGAGACCACTACCCGTGAGCGAGAGAGAGAGCGGGACGGTCAAATAGCTGTAATCCTGTGGGCTGTGTGAGAAGATAGACTCAGGCTCTGCATGACCTGTTGCTGCTAAACAGGCAGCGCTGTGGGCAACAGTTGGCCTGTGGACTGTTGTTTGACCACTAATGACGTTACGTATTATAACACAATATAGCACAAGCACATAGCAAGCCTCTGTAACGTTACTTAAGTGAAATAAACAATTCAATTAGCCGTTAGCGCACCCTGCTAGCCTGCCTGACAATATGAGGCGTCAGATATCTAACACCATCACACAAATTAGTCAACGTGAGCTAAGTTAGCAAGCTGTATGTTTAATCGAAATATCAAACAGAGTAGGCTAATAACGTGACACCAATCATTTTAATACGGTTTTATCTACTTACCAACAACTCCACCACTGCTTCCTGGCTCGCTGGCGAGTGGCGACCATGACTTGCTTGTCAGAAAGACGTCGTTGGTGTAGACACTTGTCACTCAAACATGTCTGACCAATGGGGAAGCACCCGCCCCCACTGCGGTACGTTTGTGTCAAAATGATTTAAAAAAAAAACGACTTCAAAACTTTTTTCACTTCATTCAAAAAAAAAGAAAGTTCAATAAAAAAAAACACTTCAAATGATTTTTTTTTTTTTGCATTTAAACAGTTTTTTCTTTGATTGAAATTATTTTTTTTTTGATTGAAAATGTTTTTTTTTGATTGAAGCAACTTTTTTGGGATTGAATAATTAAGACACAAATGTCCTACCCATAACATGGTCCAAACACAAAAAAGATTACTTCAATCAAAGAAAACATTTTCAATCAAAAAAAAAGTGTTCAAGTGCAATTTTTTGAGTCTCAAATATTTTTTTGCATTCAAAAACATTTTTTCTATGATTGAAAAGGTTTATTTTTTGATTGAAGTGATTTTTTTATTGAAAATATGTTTTGTTTGTTTGAAGCAACTTCTTTTTTGATTGAATTATAAAGACACAAATGTCCTACCCATAATATGGCCCAAACACAAAACAACAATACTTCAATCAAAAAAGTTGCTTCAAACAAAAAAACCTTCACTTCTATCAAAAAAAACATTTTCAAGCAAAAAAAAATAGTGTTCAAATGCATTTTTTTGAGTCTCAAATATATTTTTGCATTCAAACACTTTTTTTCTTTGATTGAAACGGTTTTTTTTGATTGAAAATATATTTTTTGATTGAAGCAACCTTTTTTTTGATTGAATAATAAAGACACAAATCTACCTAGTTTTATTTCGCTCACCAAGGCTGCATTTATTTGATCAAAAAATACAGTAAAAACATTAATATTGTGAAATATTTTTTACAATTTTAAATATTTTCTCTGCTAATATATAGTCAAATGTAATTTACTCCTGTAAATTTTCGGCATCATTACTCCAGTCTTCAGTGTCACATGATCCTTCAGAAATCATTCTAATGATCTGCTGCTCGGAAAACATTAGGATTATTATCAGTGTTGAAAATCTATCTATCTATCTATCTATCTATCTATCTATCTATCTATCTATCTATCTATCTATCTATCTATCTATCTATCTATCTATCTATCTATCTATCTATCTATCTATCTATCTATCTATCTATCTATCTATCTATCTATCTATCTATCTATCTATCTATCTATCTATCTATCTATATAAACATTTTACATCATGCTCATTGCAACAACATAATCAGTTCAGTGAATGTAAATTTGTGATTAATTAGTCAGAGTTGAAAAGTTCATATCACTAATAATATTGACAACCAAGCAGATTCGACATTAATGAGCCATTTGGCAAACTCATAAATGAACACTGTCAGTAGAAAGTTTTAAGCTGAAGCACACAGAAGAAGAAGGCGTTGAGTTGATGACTTTTTCACTTTTGCATGTTGTGGCAACACAAAGCTTGAGCGCTTTCATTTCTCCAAATGACTGATTGATGAGCAGAAGACATTATAACACAAGCATACACCTTAAACCTGCCCTGGCTTGATGGCCATCTGAACATGTGCAGAAAACACACCCATGGATTTATGAGGATCATATGCAATTTTTGCAATTGTTTTGAATAGACAGAACAAATATGCAAAACCAGAGTTTTTGGGAATGCAGTCATGTCTGCTACAAATCCTTTCATTTAAGTGTTAAGTGCCCATGTGAATCCATCTTTTCTCATATAAATCTATCATGAAAAAGGCAGTTCCTAATGAGTTTTAGGCGTCTGGGGAAAAGGTGTATTCATGACGTGATGAAATGATCAGCCTGAGATCTGGTCCTTGTTTGACAGCAGCTGATTTTGTTTTGTTGTGAACAAGGAAATGAAAAATACAAAAATTATATTAAAGTTAAAGGGTGCAGTGCCAGAATTTTACATATTTAAGGAGTGTTTAAGTAAAATAAAAATAAAAAATAATAATTAATTCATTAATTTCAAGAAACAGAGGTTATCTTGCCCTATAAAAGTAGTAGGTTACTTGAGTAAAAATAATATTTAAGTATAGTAGCCTATAGTGCATTACTTTAGGACACCCCTGCCTGTGTTTAATTTGTTTATTTATTTGAAGTATTTAGTTATTGTGCATATTGATAAAATTAGGTGTTTTCTACTGTAGCCTACATAGGCTAATGTTAAAAATTGCATATAGGCTACTATAAAAACTGCAAACCTTAAAGCTTCAAAAACTATCTTCATAGACTAATAACCGATTTCCCTGATGTCGTCGTCAGAAATAAGAGAAAGTAGCTGTTCAAATCTACTGTACTGCACTTGTCTTCTAATACTGTAATATTTCACTTGTGCTGCGCCCCCTGCTGGTTGTGCAGAAGTGATCTGATTAATATTCATGATGTACAGCGAGCACCACTAGTCGGCGCTGTGATCTGATTAATATTCATGATGTACAGCGAGCACCACTAGTCGGCGCTGTGATCTGATTAATATTCATGATGTACAGCGAGCACCACTAGTCGGCGCTGTGATCTGATTAATATTCATGATGTAGCTCGAGCACCACTAGTTGGCGCTGTGATTCCTCACTGTTCGTCAAGCGCTGGAAGATCAGCAGGCGAAGAAGAAAACAACGTGAGCACCATGCCGAAATCCAAGAGAGACAAGAAGGGTATGAATTTAATGTTTTATCACTTACTATTATTCGATTTTACACACCATAGATTACAATCAGTCGAGCTTTAGTTCGTGGTGTGGTTTAAGAGTTGAACGTATTAACGTTATAATTGGCACATTATTAAAATAAATTGATGTTTGATACTTGTTTCTCATGTACTTCAGTGCGTGTGGTTAAACTGTAATATTACTGTATTTTATTGAGGTTATTATTGAAGCAGCTGGGTGTGTTTGAATGTGTTAATGTCATTATCGTTAATAGTGGCTTTATTTTCTTACAGTTTCTTTAACCAAAACAACCAAGAAGGGGTTGGAGTCCAAACAGAACTTGATTGAAGAGGTTAGTAGGACTTTTCATTGCTCTTTTGGGTGATCCTACAAGTATTTACCATGGTAATACCAGATGATCATGTTATCCATCATGTTTTGAGATGTTGAAGTTTCAATGGAGAAATGGTGTGACTGTATGAAGAGTCTCATCATTAATGCCACTCATTGTGCATCCAGATTTGATGAGTGTTATAGCTTTATGATTGGTGAAAATCATTTTTCTTCTTCTCTCCTGATCAGCTGCGGAAATGTGCAGATATCTACAGATACGTGTTTGTGTTCTCAGTGGAGAACATGAGAAACAACAAACTGAAAGACATCAGGACGGCCTGGAAACACAGCCGGTACACACACACACACACACACACTCTCTCTCTCTCTCTCTCTCTCTCTCTCTCTCTCTCTCTCTCTCTCTCTCTCTCTCTCTCTCTCTCTCTCTCTCTCTCTCTCTCTCTCTCTCTCTCTCTCTCAATCTCTCTCTCTCTCTCTCTCTCTCTCACTCACTCACATACTCACAGTTACACACACACACACTCTCACATACTGTCACTCACTCACATACTCACTCACAGTTACACACACACACACACACACACACACACTCTCTCTCACATACTGTCACTCACTCACAGTTACACTCACTCACACACACACTCACTCACTCACTCACTCACTCTCTCACATACTGTCACTCACTCACATACTCACTCACAGTTACACACACACACACACACACACACACACACACACTCTCTCACATACTGTCACTCACTCACATACTCACTCACAGTTACACACACACACACACACACACACACACACACACACACACACACACACACACACACACGTCTGGTGCACTATCTTTGTGGGGACTCTCCATAGACGTAATGGTTTTTATACTGTACAAACTGTATATTCTGTCCCCTTACACTGCCCCTATCCCTAAACCTACCCATCACAGGAGACATTCTGCATTTTTACATTTTCAAAAAAACTAATTCTGTATGATTTATAAGCTTTTGTACCCATGGGGACCTCAATTTAGGTCCCCACGGTGACACGAGTCCCCATGAGTCTGTGTGCATT
>NC_138245.1:29085086-29175191 GCF_964197995.2 Scardinius erythrophthalmus | reverse complement strand
ATGGAACAAGCAACATGCAACATTCTTAAAGGGAATGTGAGATGACGCTCTGATTGGTTTATTTCACGTTACGCCCAAACCACACCTATGAGTAATGAAGCTGCTTCAGACCAACCCCTTTTAGATTTGTGCCGGGCGCAAGAGTCATTTATCCCGCCGGGAAAATAGCAACAGCGCCCAAGACCCGCCAACAAAGTTACTTGCGCTTTGCGCTTGACACTTGCGTTTCAGATCGTTAAAATAGGGCCCATAAGATGTAAGTACGGTTATTGAAACTGCATGCTTTTTGTTGTCCTAACCAGATTAGTCTCTTAAATCTCTTCCGTGTTTTTGGCTTAACTATGTGAATCCACAATGACACTTTTACCGGTCACTAAATTCTCTTTTTCCTCGTCACGGGTAGCTCTGTAGTTTCAGTTCACACTTCCACAGTTTAAAAATCAAATATGTTGTTTGTCTGTGTTTTTGTCACTTCAAGCTGTATTTTATTTCAGACACACAAATTACTGGATGCTTGAAGATTGTCATGTCATGCCTGGTTAGGACACTACTTTTTTTTTTTTTTTACCATCTTTTCCTGGTGTAGGTTGTCATAGGCCACCTAAACCACATTTTTAAACTTCTCAGACTGCACATACCATTATCTTTACATCACACGGAGGCATAATCACAATTTTTTATTTGATGGTCAAATTTAACTTGATGTATGAAGTTTGCTTCATTTAGACACATTACTATGTATACTACCATTCAAAAGTTTGGTCAGTAAGATATATAAATTAATACTTTTATTCACCAAGGCTCCATGTATTTGATCAAAAATACAGTTAAAAACTTACAAATATATGTTGATGAATATCCATGCATCGGTGTTTTTATGAGGATTCTTCGAACAGAAAGTTCAAAAGATAAAATAAATTTGAAATAGAATCTTTTTGTAATTTCATGCATCCTTGCTTTATTCATTTCTTAAAGAATTTTGAACAGTGGTGTATATATTTTCAGATACATTTATGAGAGAAACTTTCGGCCATTATGAGGATTTTCTAACGCACCCATTTGCCCTAGAGTCAAGGCTTGTTTAAAACAAACATGCTTGATTGACATCTCAATTAGTGTATGCACAGTGGAGGGTTGTTACTTGAGACTGTGTGTCTCACAGTCTACCTAAAGTCCTAACTTTCTTCTCTACTTTATAGTCGTCAGCGAAGAGCCTTCGTGCCACCATCGGCGATGCGTTTGAGCGACTGCACCGTTTCCTGCGCGAGCGGCAGAAGAGCACGCTGGAGGAACTGGAGGCGGATACGGCACGCACGCTCTCTGACATCGAGCAAAAGATCCAGCGCTACAGCCAGCAGCTCCGTGACGTCAAGGAAGGCATCCAGATCCTTCAGGAGCGGCTCAGTGAGACCAGCCGGCACGAGTTCTTGGAAGGAATAGCTCTGACGTCAGACAGGTACTAAGGATGCGGTGTGACTCGGAGATGAGTGGATGCGCGTATGTTGAGGGTGTTTTATATGGTAGTTTGAGATTCTCTGGTCTAAACCGTTTTGTCTTTTTTCTTGTAACTGCTGGTCAGGGAGCAAGTGATTCGTGGAGGGTATTGCTGGTGGAAGCTACCAAGGCAAGTCAGGTTATTTGACTTATGTATGTGACCATTGCCCTTTGCTGTATGTCACAGAAACCCAGTCAGGAAAGAGACTAGTCTGCAGAACAAGGTTAAAGATAGTTAGGGGGTAGAGAGATCATCGATGCTTAAACAGCATAAATATGTACGTTTTATCCATTTAGAAATGCGGTTCTCTCAGTATGGCTGTGTAGCAGTTGTTCTAGGTAATGACGAGATGGGAATGAGTTAGCCATATGGGAAATGAATAGCATGATTAATGTTTAGGTTGAGCTAATGAAAGTGAGCTGCAGTGTTGCCCAGATTGACCTCATTCCCAAAGGCGAATTTGAGCTGTTTGTCTTTGCGGGGGCAGAAAAGCTATGTAGAAAACAGTACGATTCGAAAATGAGTGTTTGGAAACAGGATCTAGCCATTGAGGAAGAATCGGTTGCTTGGGTTTTGGTGGGTTGCCAGTGTTGAATTTGAATAATGCAGTTGTTTTCCTGTGTCTCCACAGAATAAAGGGAAAGATCCATGAAACGAACCTCACCTACGAAGACTTTCCGACATCCAAGTACATGGGGCCTCTACAATATACAATCTGGAAGTCCCTTTTTCTGGATATATCGCCAGGTAATGTTCCATAACTAAAGTTTTAAATTGAGATATTTCACATACTATGTGTCATTACTGAGGAATTTACTGCCTGGAATTTAACCACATTCAAAAATCTGTACAAAAATACTATATCAAGGTTTCCTGAACACGGTTTATGAAGGATCTTTGATGGCTTTATGAGATTCCCTTGTGAATCCTGCTTGGGAAACCTTGATCTAGTATTAGGGCCGGGCAAAAAAATATTTTTCAATTAATGTGGTCGATTCAAAATTGATTCTCAAAAGTCACGAATACATTTTTTTCCATATTTATTTATTTCCCAAAAGCCACTATTAGTTTTCCTACACTGTTCATAGGCTTGCAGTCTCCATGTTACAGCTAATGCTGTGAGATTTGATGTTTGTTTTATCTTAAACATAAAATAACCTGATCCTGTTTGATAAAGGCATGCGACTGTTCTGACTTGTCCAATTTTCAGCATCAGTTTTTCATCTTGCATCAAAATCCTGTCTATTTATTGTATGCATTTGAAATATAGAGTCGGGTTGTTTTTTAATGTACCCAAGTGTACCTAAAATAAAAAGAGTTTATTATAAGTTTGTGGCTTTTAATTTCTTTTTATTAATTAACCACTTGTAAACTTATGTTCACTGGTCTTTTTTTTATAAATAAAGGATTTGTATTAAATCTATATTCATTGAGTTGAATCGAGAATCGAAATCGAATTTAGAATCGAAATCGGAAATTGAATCGAGAATCGAAACCGGAAATCTCATCAAGAATCGAAATCGAATCAAATTGGAACATCTGAATCGATACCCAGGCCTATCTAGTTTGTTTGTTTGTGTTTAGCAAATACTTAAGCTGAATGCTAACATTATCATGTGCTTATATTCCAGCACTTTTTTGCCAAGGCAAGTGTCACTGTCACTGTTACACATATTTAAGGTTCAGCCAAGCACACACTACAGGACTGAAGTGTTGCCCTTTCTATTGAGTGCACACACTAATTTCACTCTTGTTTGCTGTCATGTTGGAGCTCATTTTACATCACTAATTGTAGACTATGTGGGTCAAAATTATGGTCGCTTGGTTTCCTACAAGAAACTTTAAAATTAGCGCAGGGCAATTAGCTTCTGTCTTGTATGCACTTGGCCTGACAAATTTAAACAAACCCAGCACTGTTTGTGCTTCAGACATTAATGATACCTTAAAGGGTTAGTTCACCCAAAAATGATAATTCTTTCAGTAATTACTCACCCTCATGTTGTTCCAACCCCGTAAGACTTTCGTTCATCTTCAGAACACAAAATAAGATATTTTTGATGAAATCTGAGAGCTGTCTCACTCCTCCATAGGCTTCTCTGTTATTGAAACTTGCCGGCCCAGAAAGTTAGTAAAGACAATGTTTAAAATAGTCCAAGTGACTACAGTGGCTCAACCATATGTTTATCAAGGGACAAGAATACTTTTGTGCGCAAAAACAAAAAAATAACAACTTTATTCAGAAATTTAAAACAGAACAAAACATGACCAGAGAGCAAGATCAGCGTATCAAAAGAAAATTAAGACAGATGTAAATCAGTATAAGTGTCCCAATTGCTCCAAAGTCTTTCAAATTTGTCCAGTTGTAAATGTAATCTGAATGTGATTTTTTTTTTCCATTTTCCTTATGTCCATAATAAGGTCTACCCATTCTCTGATTGTCGGAGCAGTTTGAGTCATCCATTTTTTTGTAATGGCCTTTTTCCCTGCAGCCAGGAGTATAGTCCAAAGATATCCATTGGCTGTGTCCATGGCAGGAGTTTTAAGACCCAGGTACATGGTTCTGAAATCCAGTAGGATGGGGACATCAAATACAATTTGCAGTGCTTTGTTGATTTCGAACCAGTATTTTTGAATCACCAAACAACCCAGAACACATGGTAATGATGCGCCTCCTGACAACCACACTTTCGGGCCGGCAAGTTTCAATAACAGAGAAGCCTATGGAGGAGTGATCCAGCTCGCAGATTTAATAAAAAATATCTTAATTTGTGTTCAGACGATGAGTGAAAGTCTTACGGTGTTGGAACAACATGAGGGTGAGTAATTACTGACAGAATTTTCATTTTTTGGTGAAATAACCCTATAAATTGTGCAGCTTATTTAGGAGAGGTATATTATTACTATAACACTATGCACAGACCAGTGTTATATAGTATTATTTATATACTATTAATTATAGTTTTTTTATGTATTTTGAATTAGCTTTTGTATTTTCAGGTTTAATTAGATGTTTTTTTGTAATTTTGCTGTTTTATAGTAGTGTCTTTTTTAATTACTGTTTTAAGTTTATTTTATTTTTTCATTTTATTTTATATTATTATTTATTTTCATTTCCAGTTAGTAATTTTAGTGATTCAAATATTTGCAAAGGCAATATTTCTAATTTTAAATTTTTTCTTTTTTCATTTAATATTAATATTTTATTTTATTTCAGCTTCATTTCAGTTAACTTTTTAAAAATATTTTTTTAGCTCGATGGCGCATAGACAGTTTGATAAAAATCCCATAAACTTGCATTGCTGGAAGCTAGCCTGAATCTAGAGACCAGAATATCATTGAAACTTTTGACCGGGGACTAAAGTAACCACCTAGAAACACCTTAGCAATCGAGTAGCAACAACCTAGCATCATGGCAGCGAGTTTTAAGCACTATTCTCATTTTGTTTAGAAAGAAATTGCATTCAATTATTATTCTCATTAAATAGCCTGTTGTTATTTGTGCATCTGTAGTACATTAATATAGTAATCATGTCCAATGATCTAATACTTATTGTGTATTTGTTAGTGCATCCAATTAGAGATGATCTAATCAACACAAACACAACCTGCATGTTTACAGCCCTGCGAATGAGATAATATGCATCTGATTGAGATCTGTACGAGTGGCCCATTTTAACAGCTGCGACGAGAAGCTCTGAAGGCCTCCTTCATCTGTATTCCCTCTCAGTACCCACCTGACACAGAGCATTATTTAAAATAACACAGCAGGGAATATCTCGCTCTCTCAATCAATTGTCCAGCGTCTTTTACACCGACAGAAATAGGCAAGGGGCGACGCTCAGCCTGTCACATGAAACGAACCCAGTTCAAATCCTTCCTTCCACACTGCTGCACTCGCCGCCTTGTATTCTGTACTGGAGTGGCGTTTTTAAAATGTATTTCTATTATCCTTATTTGTTTTTCCTGCCAACTTGAACAGCGATATTGTCTCTTTCTGAATCGAGAGCTTGTTACTGGTGCTTGTTTTGTTTGCGTGACTCAGAGAGAGAGCGAGAGGCACAGACTGATCGAAAGCAAGACGACAGAGGTTAAATTATTTATAGGTTACCTGAAGCGCACACTGCCAATGTCAAAGAGTGGAAATGTCGACATCCTATCCTCTGGACTGGCTTCTGGCTCTGCCATTTGTGGCGAAGGTTTTAAATAGCCAAGATGAAAATATTTAGCAAATTTCACTCTTCCCCTCATAGCATTCCCATCTATGGAGCGCAGGAAAACAAGCCAGCATGGTTTCACTTTTCACTAATTTCTTACGAAACCGTAAAAATGCACATACAGAATCGTTTCAGTGCGAAAGAATGCACAACGTGCCTGATAAGCGATTGCTTCAGATAAGCATTGTTTACCCAAGATTCTCTCAGCTTCATTTTCTCCCCACATTTCCTCATCATGCCTTATAAACATGATGTATAGTTCATCATAGCTCGACTTTCCAGAATTATATCTTGGCGTCCTGCATATCGTAATGTGCTGCAACTGCTTGGCACGGGTTTCTTTTTCAGGTCCAGGCTAGTTTGGACTCTTTTCGCTAAGTGGCATGTGTCCATTGTTTTGTGTCTGTGTGCTGAAAGCTTGTTCTTTTTCCAGGATTTGCTCTTCTCTCAGTCCATTCCTTTGGCACACTTGCTCGCCATCGAACCCACAGCAAACTGGCACCATAATGGGCACTGCAGACGGTCTGCCACAGGCATTACTAGCCAGGCAGCGGTTGATGGATGGGTGGTTTATTTATCCTTTTTCAACCAAGCACTCAATGCCTGGCAGAAGCGCTTAAACAATGGCCATACTGAAAACCACACTGCCCTGTACGCTTATTCTGATTGCTGAATGCATCTGAAAGTGTTTGCACTCAAAGGAGCGTACGCTTGAAATGACCTGACGATAATGAATTAGAGGGAGTGTGTTTGTGTTCCAGGGGAGTATTATTCCACCAGCTCAGGTAGTGATTGTGTCAGCGCTTTTGATTGACAAGAATGACCTTCAAAACCATTAATTTCCAGCTGCTTATTTAGCCTTTTTCAACATTTTCTCATTGAGAAGTATGGAAGAGAGAGAGAGAAAAGGAAATAACAGCCCACAAAATGTGAGCACATGTGCTTATGAATGCCCACATGGATGCCCAAAGGCAAACCACAGTCTTGCACATTTTCTACACTCCTAGGAAAGCGTCTTTAGGAAAATGATCAGATCAACACATAAAAGACCAATAACAGAAGAGTGATATGTTAAGGAACAGTTGATGACTTGACGATGACTGTTGAATTATTGACAACCTGATTCACACTCAAGCTAGTAATCAGACATGATTGTGGAGTGCATGCTTTCAGTGTGTATTAAAGGCATATACAATTATAATATTGACATTTAATATAAAAGTTATTTTGTAAGTGTGTGTGTATATATACTGTATATACAGTACAGGCCAAAAGTTTGGACACATTACTATTTTTAATGTTTTTGAAAGAAGTTTCTTGTGCTCATCAAGCCTGCATTTATTTGATCAAAAATACAGAAAAAAAAATAATATTGTGATATATTATTACAATTTAAAATAATTGGTTTTCAATTTATTATACTTTAAATTATCATTTATTTCTGTGATGCAAAGCTGAATTTTCAGGATCATTACTCCAGTCTATCACATGATCCTTTAGAAATCATTCCAATATGATGATTCATTATCAAAGTTGGAAACAGTTCTGCTGCTTAATATTTTTTCATAACCTGTGATACTTTTTTAGGATACTTTGATGAATAAAAGGTAAAAAAAAAAAAAAAAGAAGAAGAAGCAAATGTTTTAAAAATAGAAATCTTTTGTACCACTGGTCAGTAATTTGGGGTCAGTCATTCATTTTTTTTTTTTTTTAAATAAATCAATACTTTTATTTATCAAGGATGTGTTAAATTGATCAAAAGCGATAGTAAAGAAGATTTATATTATTAGAAAATATTTTTTATTTTGAATAAATGCAGTTCTTTTTTACCTTATATTCATCAAATATATTAGGCAGCAGAACTGTTTCCAACACTCATAATAAATCAGAATATTAGAATGATTTCTAAAGGATCATGTGATAGACTGGATGTCACATGTGACACTGAAGACTGGAGTAATGATGCTGAAAATTCAGCTTTGCATCACAGGAATAAATGATAATTTAAAGTATAATAAATTGAAAACCAATTATTTTAAATTGTAATAATATATCACAATATTAAAAAAATGTCTGTATTTTTGATCAGATAAATGCAGGCTTGATGAGCAGAAGAAACTTCTTTCAAAAACATTAAAAATAGTAATGTGTCCAAACTTTTGGCCTGTACTGTGTGTGTATGTATATATATATATATATATATATGTATGTATATATAATGTATATATATAATGTGTATATATATATATATATATATATATATATATATATATATAATGTGTGTATATATATATATATATATATATATATATATATATATATATATATATATATATAATGTATATATAATGTATATGTGTGTATTTTTCAAATTTACTCATTTATAAATGATGTATTTGTTTTTATTAACTTGTTCCTATTTTTTATGTATTCATCTTTTATGTTTCTTGTATTATTTATTTATTTGCTCATTTATTTTTATGTAATATAATAGGTCTGAACAAGCTTATTGGATGCACTGATTTTCATTTCCTCCACCCTTATGTTCCCAGTTCCTGCTGCTTTAACCATGGACCCCATCACTGCTCACCAGCGGCTCATACTGTCGGACGACTGCACCATCGTTGCGTACGGGAACCTGCACCCACAGCCGCTTCAGGATTCGCCACGCCGCTTCGACGTCGAGGTGTCAGTGCTGGGTGCCGAGGGCTTCTCCGGGGGCGTCCACTATTGGGAAGTGATGGTGTCCGAGAAAACCCAGTGGATGATCGGTGTGGCCAACGAGACGGTGAACCGCAAGGGCAGCATTCAGATCCAACCCAGCCGAGGCTTCTACTGCATCGTCATGCATGACGGTAACCAATACAGCGCTTGCACCGAGCCCTGGACGCGCCTCAACGTAAAGAGCAAGCTCGAGAAAGTGGGCGTCTACTTGGACTACCCCAAAGGTTTGCTGGTTTTCTACAACGCCGACGACATGTCCTGGCTCTACACCTACCGAGAGAAGTTTCTAGCCAAACTTTTTCCATACTTCAGCCCCGGTCAAAGTCACGCTAATGGAAAAAATGTGCAGCCCTTGCGAATTAACACAGTGCGTTTATAGACACTGAGTCAGCAGAGAAGTTGTGGGGATAAAAATAAGAAACTGAAAAAACTAGGGTGTATAATAAAGTTTCTTTCTTTCAGCTTACCTTAGGGCACTCGGTGGGTAGCCGACATTGTACTGAATGAAGCGATCTGACTGATGGATTGTGACGTAAGGCTCTGAACGCCTGGAGTTGGTAAATAAAATGGAGAGCCTTGCACTTTTCTGAGAGGTGCCTATGGGCGTTTTTGTACATTCACTGTTGCTGGTCATTTGTAATCTTGCCGTGGCCGGCTTGCTCGCCCAAGATATCCCAGCTGCTCGCACACAATACCCCGACTTATGTTCCCTCAGCCCCTGCTGGGTCCAAACGCTCCTTTCATGGCTCTAGTCTGGGAAAAAGAGCTTATCTGTTGTGCAGACAGAAATAAGAAATGTGTTGCCTGTTTCGTTTTGTGCAATTGGCTTTGGTGTGTTTGTGGAGTGTGTCCAGCGTCAGACTGCTACTCGACACTAGTAGTGCTGTACGAACTTCTTACTTTATTTTTTTTTCCTGTAACTGCATGAACGGTGAGTGGAATATCGTGTTCCTCAGGTCATGCTTATTTGCGACGGTGATGGTGTTTGATGTTGGCGTGTTTCTGTATGCGTGAATGACTGTGTATGTTTTGATTCCCTTTTAGTGGAGATTTAGGGCAGAGGGGTTCGAATGCCGCTAACGCATCTGCTGCTATCATAAAAAAGGGACTTTGCGCATTTGTACATATTGCAGGACAGCTTTGCCTTTGCTCAGTGAAAAGTGCGACCCCCTGCGCCTTCCTTTTCCCTTTAGCTTGCTATAGCTTTTATTTATTCATCCTGTGATTTACTTTCTAGAACATTCCAGAGTTTGCGGTCCCGGGACGTCTCATTAGGATGGCCGAAGTGTTAAATTGGACGCTGGGTCATCTGTCAGCTTTGTCACATCAAATCAGGTGATAATAGTGCGAGGTGGTTAAAGACATTTCCATTTCTGAGAAACTGCATCCGTTGCTCTTTATGAAAGTGTTGAGTCTAATGTATGTCTAAATGTATTTTTCCTAACGAGTCAATGGCTTTTTTAAAGGGTGTGTGTATATGTATGTACAGTATGTATGTATGTATACATGCATACATACACGCATACATACATACACACATACATACACACATACATACATACATACACACACATATATACATACACGCATACACACACACACATACATACACGCATACATACACGCATACATACACGCATATATACATACACACATACATACACGCATATATACATACACACATACATACACGCATATATACATACACACATACATACACGCATACATACATACACGCATACATACACACATACATACACGCATACATACATACACGCATACATAAACACACACATACATACACACATACATACATAAACGCATACATGCATACATACACACATACATACACGCATACATACATACACGCATACATACACACATACATACATACATACACGCATACATACATACATACACGCATACATACATACATACACACATACATACACGCATACATACATACACGCATACATAAACACACACATACATACACACACACATACATACATAAACGCATACATGCATACATACACACATACATACACGCATACTTACATACACGCATACATACATACACGCATACATACACACATACATACATAAAAGCATACACACATACATACACGCATACATACATACACACATACATACACGCATACATACATACACGCATGCATACATACATACACGCATACATACACACATACACGCATACATACATACATACACGCATACATACATACACGCATACATAAACACACACACACATACATACATACATACATACATATATACATACATGGTATTTTTATAGTACATATATAATTTTTAATGGAAACACTACACCCTCTCAGAATGCTTGATTGTTCAGATGTGGCCACTGATACAATTTGGTGCATTGATGTTTTCCGAGGCTCGGCTTTATATCCTGATCCCTGATAGCTTGTTTCTCCATGAATCCTTGTCAATGGATCAATACACCTGGTCGAAATAAATTTCTCTGATCTTACCTTGAATGACGGACAGGTTCGGAATACATTTCATGTTTTATTCTGTGCTTGAACTTCACTCCTGTTTGGTTATGATGTTACCTGTGTGTTCTGTCATTTTTGTTGTTAAAGGATAAAGGCGTTGGACATTTATAACCGAGACCTCAATGGGGTCAGTGTTACACAAGGTTGTTGCTTGTGTAATGAGGCAGTCCTATGATGATTATTATTGTTAGATGATGGTGACGGGTTCTTTTAAGATATATAGATATATATATTGCTGAGGATTGTTGTTGTTGGTGTTGATGATGATTGTGTGTTTGGATGAAAGCTGCTTTACACCCATCATTGTCTAAACGCTCTCTGCTGAGTTCTTGAAGCTGGAGGCTCATGGAAAAGTGTTTTAATGTTCAATTAAAAACATGGTAAAACCAAAAGCATTTCTGACTCTTCATTATTTTTGAATGACTTCATTAATAGCCCAACACAGGTGTCAAAATTACCACTCGACAAGTGACAAATGAGACAAAAGAAAAGATACTAGCCAGAGATCCAGTTGTTCAAGAATGATTTAGTCTTCAGGGCCTTCCAACTTAGTAGGAAGTTTGTTTTGTTTAAATTATTCTCCAGAACTGTGGGAGACACATTTTGGCCGTTAAACCACACAAACATAAATATGTGAACGAACTGGAGCTGTGTTATTTTAGTATTAATTATATACTGCTGTATTAATTAATATTTTGAATTAGCTTTTTTTTTTGCTTGCCATTTTTATTTTAATGTTTCTATTTAGCGTCTCGGTTACGTATGGTAACCCTCGTTCCCTGAGTAGGAAACGGAGGCGTCTCGTCGGAAGAGTTTAGGAGTCGACGAGACGTAGGAGTTCCCGAATGAAAGGGAACTTTAATTTATCAAATTATCAATTCATTGTCAAGTTTACTTTTAGTCATTTTAGTACTTAAACTTATTTTATTTCAGTTAGTTGCCAAGCCAACATTTCTCATTTTTATTTAAGTTTTTCATCTAATTTATATATATATATATTTATCTATTTATTTATTTATTCATTTATTTATTTTATTTTATTTATTTCTATTTTTTCAAGCAATGATTTTTTATAGGTTACCAGCTATGGAGAGCCAAATTACTTAAAAGATTATTAAATAAATAAAGGTTAAAATATTAAAATAAACAGCACGGATGTGGAGCAAAATTGTTGATTCGAATGACGTTTCACAGAAATACTGGCTTGTGTATCAAATGTCATTTACCACTGGCACAAAATTGATTTTGGACCTTGATCCAATATGGCCAGTATTTGAAATTATTATCATTATGACTGTTGCATTTATTTATTTATTTTCTAGGTAATGATTATTTTATTTCAAGTAACAAAATGTTTGGTAACACTTTAATTTAAGATGACGTAGTTACACATTACTACATGTACTTACTATAGTAATAACAGTGAATTATGCATAATCACAAGTAACTAACCCTCAACCAAACCGGGTAACACATTATTTTACAGTGTCCTTGTTACATATGTTACATGTATACATGTACCTACCATAATATTAACAATAAATTATGCATTATGACATGCAACTAACCCTCAACCAAACCCTAATCCTACCCTAACCCTAGAGTAAGTACATGTAGTTGCTTAATATTACTCAGTATTTAAATATATAATTACACTGTTACAATGACACCTTAAAATAGTGTAACCCAAAATGTAAGTACATTAGTAGTTAATTAGTATTACTCAGTACTTATTTGAGTAAGTAAAATGGGTTACACTTTATTTTAAGGTGTCGTTGTTACAGTGTAATTATATATTTAAGAACTGAGTAATAATAAGCAACTATATGTACTTACTATAGGGTTAGGGTAGGATTAGGGTTTGGTTGAGGGTTAGTTGCATGTAATTATGCATAATTTACTGTTATTACTATGGTAAGTACATGTAACATATGTAACAAGGACACTGTAAAATAAAGTGTTACCGTAAAATGTAACTGCATCACCTTAAAATAAAGTGTTACCAAATGTTTTTATGGTTTTAGTTTAACTATAATAACTCGGTTGCTAACCAGTGTTGTTATTGAGAACTAAAACTATTTAAAAAAGGTTTGTGTTAACTGAAGTACAGCTGAAATAAAATAGATGAGTGATTCAATGGCTTGTGAAAGAACAAAACCACAGCTCCTTACAAAATGATCAAATATCGAATGTCATTTGCCATTGGCAAGAGAGTTGGGTCCTGGTCCAATACACCAGTGTTTGAAATGATTTGCAACTTTTGTCTCTTTTCCAAACGGCTGCTGATGATGCATCGCAACGAATCGCTCTTGCCGTCTGAAAATAATGTATTGCAATTTGGCACTTAGTCCTCCAGACTGCAGAAAAATGGCTTGTGTGTGAGGAGAAGAATTGATTTTCCTTGCATTTTTAATGAAATCATTGCATCAACCTGTGTCCAACAAGACACAGTGAAACTCTGGAGACTTGGGACATTGTTTATGGATCTCACAATGCACAAGCTTTCTGTGTTATTACACGATAGCTGCTATTACACAGTCGCCTGCATCATCGTTGCTGGATTCCAAGCAAAGAGTGTAATTGTGTAAGTATCCCTCAGGACAAGTGTCCTGTCAAACCTATAGACTTTTTTGTTCAATGCATCTCTACAAGAATAGATGCTGTCATACCAATATAACTACAGTAGGTGTGGGTGGGATGAGGTTTCAGTTGGGATACTAGCTTTAAAATGAGACAAAAGTCTGAAAGAATGCTGTCACGCTGTCTTAGAGAAACCTCACCATCATTTTAATGAAATGTTCACTTTCTCACACACTTGATACGTGAGAGGATGTCACTGCAATGCTTCCGCTTCAGGGCGGCTGTGTCTCAAAACCTAGTGTGCGACCTATCTAGGTAGCATCTTGGACATCATATGCTGGTTTATATCATACATATGATGGGGCGTCATACCGGGTTAAAGCATTCAAAAACAACTTTAAAGGGTTAGTTCACCCAAAAATGAAAATTCTGTCAGTAATTACTCACCCTCATGTTGTTCCAACCCCGTAAGACTTTCGTTCATCTTCAGAACACAAATTAAGATATTTTTGATGAAATCTGAGTGCTGGATCACTCCTCCTGCAGGCTTATGGACACTATAACTTGCTGGCCCAGAAAATGTATTAAAGACATTGTTAATATAGTCCAAGTGACTCCAGTGGCTCAATCTTAAGTTTATCAAGCGACGAGAATACTTTTTGTGCGCAAAAACAAACAAAAATAACGACTTTATTCCACTTTTCATTTCCTTCTCTCTGGACCTCGAGTCTTTTTACGTAGTGTAATAGCGTAGCGCGTCTGTGTTTCACGTCACCACGTGTCACACATGACCAGAGTCGCCCAATAGTGAGCCTACGTGTGACGTGCAACACAGACGCGCTACGCTTAAACACTACGTAAAAAGACTGAAATATGTGAGGTTTATCTTTTTATAAAAACTTTTTTTTTCAAAACTTTATTTGAACTTGTACATGTTAGTATATAACATGTTGCAAGACACTTTTAAAATCTGGCTATCATTTTTAATGGTATTATTTTAATGTTTATGTTTATGTTAGTGCGTTTTGATGCTAATTTTATTTGTTATTTGCTGTTTTTCGACATAAAACTTGGTGAATTGATTTCATTGTGTAGTATTAGTACTTTCTGAACAGGATTCTGTGATAACCGTTTTGGTCACTATAATCATGAAATTAAATGTTCATGCCACTTTATCTCTAGTTTTGATCAACTATGATCTACTAAAATCAGCTAATTATGTGGTTTTTACAGTATAATATGCAAAGTACAATTTTCTATAAAAAAAATTATATCTGATTCTGTTCTTTTCTGACGCGTTGTTGGGTCGGAAGGTTACTAATGTGATTGCTTTATCTGTAAAATAAGTTAAAGCTTTTTCAATTACTGAATTCATTGAAATAAAATTCTTTGATTTGAATATTTATTTGGCAATGCCTCGTGTAGGTCTTAAATTTCAATCTTTATGTCTTAAAAAGGTCTTAAATTTGACTAACTGAAACCTGCAAGAACCCTGGATCAGTATGGATGGGTGACTCAATAGGTTTCGAGATGCAGTCACTTGTGTATCTGATTATCTAAGTTGGTCTTTCTCGCTTTCCTTTCCATTCAGTCAGTTTTTTGATCACATGACAGATGCAAACTCATAATGAATTGTTCATCCTATCCAATATGCTGACATTTTTATAAGCCAAACTGTTATTGCTAACCATTATATTGAGATATTGAATTATTTTTGAATTCACTGTAAATCACGGCTTCAAGGCGCTTATTGCTTTATTTTATATATTTTCCTTTTTCGTTTAAAAAAATGTAAATTGTGTTTGAGTTTTTATTCATTTTCATTTACAGGTTTAGTTTGTCATTTTAGTACATCGTTACACTAAATGAAAATAAGAAATAATGCTGCCTCAGCAACTAGCTTAGTGTGTGGGTATATATATATATATATATATATATATATATATATATATATTCTTTATTTCAGTTAATATTTATTTAAAGTAAAAATATAGTTTTATAGTATAGTTTTAGATGTTTTTGTTAATTGAAATAAACATTAAAATAAGAATTTTTTCTTGGCAACTATAGCTGAAATAAAATAAGCTTTAAGTTATATATATTTATATAATATATTATTTCAGTCAATGTTTTTTAAGTAACAACAATGTTTTTATAGTTTTAGTTTGTTAACTATAATAACCCTACTGCTAACCAGTGTTTTTATTAATAACTAAAACTAATGAAATAACTTTTGTTAACTGAAGCTGATATTAGATTTGAAATATTTGAACAAATTGAAAATTAAAAAATGTGTCCCTGGCAGCTAACTAGAATACAATATGTTTAAGTTGAAGTACTACATTTACAAATAAATAAATTAAATAGGAATATTTAAAAAATAAAATAAAAACACAACCTTACTAAAACAAACTAAAATTAAAACGAAATCTGTAAATACTTCAAAATATGAATACATTTTCTAACAGTATATAAATAATAGTAAAATAACACTGTTTCTACTGCATTTGTCACCCAGTTTTCTGATGTTCAAGGTCTGATCAGAGTTGTTTGCTCTCCTGTGTTTACAGAGATTCACCTGCATGTGTCTGTGCAAGTCTGAGACGTGTATGTGCCATCAGTTGTAGCGTTTGCCCTGTGGTGCTTTCAAAAGATCTGCAACTAGAGCTACAAAAGCTTCTAGGGTTTCAGCATACGGTTTCAAGTGCAGATTTCCTGCAGCGCAGGGAGACCTCTGGTGTTGAAATGTAAGACTTCAAGAGCTGCAAGCCCAGGTTCGTTTTCTCCTTCAACTTTTGTGATTGTTCTTCTTTTTACATGTTCGGTCATGAAAGTGTCTTCGCAAATCTTCACCAAGTTGCGAGGAACATCAGAGTTTGATGAATGTGCTCATGACAAATTACCAGTGCCTTCAAGCACGTCTGTACACATAAATACTTTATTGCACATTTCGATTTTGTTATGTTAACTCTAAATGCCACTGCTCATATGTCACTATTGTTCTGTGAAGCACAGCACCCCTCAGGCCCTATTCCTTTTTTAGGGAACCGTAAACTGGTTTGAGTTTAAAAATAACACAACTATCTCATATGAAACCAGCTGGTGCTCTCAAAATGAACCGTTTCTTTATTTTGCACAGAAAATGCTCCTCATAAACTCCTAACACATCTGTTTCTGCAACCTTTATTTGCATTTGTCTGTCAGATTTTACTGCGGTATGCGTGCACAGGCGATCCATCAAATGCATTTGCATGGACATTGACAGGTCAGGCAATCTCCTTTCGCAGTTTCAGCTTCACAAACCTCATCTATCAGAGTTCACATTTTTACACGCCGCCACTTACACATTGACCGAATGAGATAAAAGTTTGAAGGTGTTCACCACCAAGTTCTCCAAGTTAAAGATTAGGAGAATATTCCCGCTGACGACTGTGGGAAAAACGCAAACCAGAGCCATGCATACCAACCCTGTGAGCGTTTCTCGCCTCAAGCAGGGACTTTCCCTTTCGGGAAGCCAACAGCGTTTTCCTCGAGGCCAGTTAAAAACACATTGCTCTGTTTTGACCGCCAATGATGTGACCTCTGGCAGAAGACCGGTTTTAGACTGTGCAAACATTGATGGCTTTTGTTTCTGGGTATAATTGTCTGCCAAACCGGTTTGCTGAGCACACAGGACATCATTCCCAGGACAGGACCATCGTCGCTCACTGTAAACACACCCGGTCCTGTGAACGCCACAGCTGTCGGGTGTTTTTTCTGAGTCAACCAGATTAAGTGACATATGCATTTGCCCGAGGACACCATAGTCCTTTTTCTCGCCCATCTGTGTGTTTCTATACGAGTCAGACGGACTTCGGGACCTGAGCCGACCCAAGCTCCCCGTCAAACTCAACAGCACCACCATTGCAGGAAGAACCCAGGATAGCTCATCCATGTCGGGAATGCATGTAACAAGGCATCCGCCTCTTCTCAAACAGGCTTCCACCGAGAACCGTTCCAGCGTCCAGTCATGACTGCAGTAGATGCCACACACAATCCATGCTAGGAGACATCCAAAACAGCCAACAGTCCTAGAAAGACAATCAGATTCACTTGGATTTTGCTCCCGGCGTCCCACGGTTCTCCTGTCTTGAGTACGCAGCAGATTTACCAGCAACTCCAGCGCGATCAGAGGCGGCGTCAGCAACAGCACGACCCCATAGGCCTGGCAGAGAAACAGCAGGAACCGAAGGGCGACGACATCCGAAGACACGTTAAACGGCGTCAACCAGAACTCCATGAGCCGGACGTAGAGCAGAAACACTGGAGGAACAGAAAACAGGCGTCAGACTGACGAGTTAAAGGAGAACGAGGAGAAAGTGTGTGGCTCTGCTTACGGGTGATGGCGAGGTCTGTGAATAACAGCAGGCAGCAGCAGCAAAGACTGACCGCAGTGATGGTGTGTGTGACTACAGACGGACACAACAGCACACTGCTCATCAGTTTACACACACACACACGGAGCGCAGCATCCAGAACACCCTCCATCTGCACAGAACAGACCAGTCAGATGATGATGCACAAGAAAGTCAGGACTATGTTCCAGGCCCAAGATACATTAAAGTCAATATGAAATCAAATTGATTTTCTTAATAACTGGTCTTATTGAGGAGGATTCATAATGGCATCTGATCTTATTCCCCCCTCAAAAAATATTTGAAATGTCTATAATGTCTTCTATAAACTTGTGTGTGTACTTGTTCAACTATCTTTGTGTGAGGCCTGGTTTATGCATGTTTTATACTTTTATTTTCATACACACACACACATATACGTACATACATGAAAATAACAGTATAAAAAAACATGCATATCTAAATAATTAAATAAAATCAAGAGCATTTGGTCAGTTGCAATGCATGCAGCAATGCCGTAATTCCAGGGCCAGTCCGAGCTGATTCCTCACTCACCAGAAAGCAGAGATGAAGTAATGCAGCAAAGCCTGTGAGACCTGAGGTTCTTCACGGGATGCAGCGCTGAAACCACAGATCCCAGTGAAGCTCTAGCACAGAAGCTGGAGGAACATTAGCCAAGGCACTTAGGAGACACTGAACACAGCAGCACTCACTCATTCTTTGTGAGTTTTTCAGAGTGTGTGTGTGTGTGTGCATTTCTCTTCACCCTCCCCCCGGTGGGACGTGTCTAAACAGTCAAGCTCTCACCTGGACTCAAAAGCACGTGTCAGTGCAGTGGGAGTGTCAGTGCTAGACCTCACAGAAACCAGTCCATCTGCTTCCTCCTCAAGCACAAGTGTTCAGATGTGTGTGTGATGCAGATCTCGTGACACTGACAGCACGCATCACGGTTCATTGAGTTTTTTTTTTTTTGAAACACTGACGGCGTGGAGAACACTAAAGAGCTCCTGTAAGAACATTGAAGGGTGTTTTAAATCCCTTGAATCCTGGAACGGTCAGACTGAAGCAGACTGTGCTCCCGCTGCCATCTATTGTTCAGTTAAGAGAATGACAATCAACTAAGAAATTTATTTTCAAAATGTCAATGTTGCGCTTCATCATAAAAATATTTTAATCTAAAGTCTTGTGCTTCTTAAATGCTTGAAATTGGTTTTGCAGACAATTACAGATTGAGTTCACGGATTATAAACGGTGTAAACTATATTTTTTGAAAAGGATGAGTTGGAACAGATGAGGATAAGACAGGTTGTCAGCATCCTAAATTGTGATTAAAAAGTGCTAATTCACCCAAAAATGAAAATTATCCCATGATTTACTCACCCTCAAGCCATCCTAGGTGTATATGACCTTCTTTCAGTCGAACACAATCAGAGTTTTATTAAAAAAATATCCTGGCTCTTCCAAGCTTTATAATGGGAGTGAATGTTAGCTTAGATTCTGAAGCCCAAAAAAGCGCATCCATCCATCATAAAAGTAATCCATACGGCTCCAGGGGTTAATAAAGTCTTGATGAGATGCGATATGTTTTTGTAAGAGACATATCCATATTTGTAACTTCATAAACTATCATCACTGGCTTCCGGTAATGGCCGTATGCGAGTCTAGTTCCGGCAGAAGAGTGACCTCTGACCCGACACATGACGAGTGACCTCTGACCTTAAACTTGACAAGTGACCTCTGACCCTACGCATGACGAGTGAGTGACCTCTGACCTGACGTAGTGAGGACTAGTGTAAGCTTAGGTGAGAATAGACGCCTCTCGTGGCTCAAACAAATGGAGTTGGGCAACAAACTCAAGCTTCTCCAACATTTCTCTTAAAAAAATAATCATTTTATATGTCTAATTCCGCATTCGTCAATACATCATGTGTCGGGTCAGAGGTCACTCTTCCGCCAGAACTAGACTCTGGTACGGCTGTTACTAGCTAGTGATTATAGTTTATAAAGTTATAAACATGGATATTTTTATTACATTAACACTTCGCTTCAGAAGGTCTGCTTTGGATGTGCTTTTTTGGGCCTCAAAATCTAAGGTACCATCCACTCCCATTATAAAGCTGGGAAGAGATATGGATATTATTTAATATACACACACAGGATATTATTTAATATAACTCAGATTGTGTTTGACTGAAAGAAGAAAGTCATATACACCTATGGTTTAAGGGTAAGTAAATCATGGGATCATTTTTATTTTGGGGTGTACTATCCCTTTAAGAAAATGTCCAGAGTGTGCAGAGCTGGAATCTTGACAAAGAAGCTCAAATGTGTTCATTTTTGTTGTTGTTATTTGTTTCATATATTTAGGTCACTGCATAATTCTAATAACAATGGCATTTCATAGGTCTGATGACTTTATTTAGATGTTGAAAATTGTAGCCTATAACTATAATAATATGTGTTCCAACTTTTGGCTGGTAGTATTAGAGTATATTGTGTTGTTTTGGTCTGCACATCATATCTCTATTCTATTCCTACCCAAATGAATGCATATAAATGTTGATATTATATGTATATGCATATTATGTTATAAAAATGCGTATTATATGTTGCTGGTCGTGAGAATGGCTGTGATCTGTTATGAGTCAGGCAATCCATATCTCAGTATCTCATCCATATCTCAGTGCCTGTAAATCACTTCCCGGACCTCTCAGAGGAATGGAATGAACACGAAATGTTATCGAGTCATGATTTTGTGTGATTTTCTGGCTTGAGCTGTGCTGTATGTTTGATCATATATGGTTTCTCCTCTAGCTGTGTCTGCAGCACCAGAAGTGAACGACAGGCGACCCGGAAGGTCTGAACTCCCTCCGAAGGCAAAGCCGAAACAACATCTCAACCTTTCAATAAATCTAGAAAATCCACCGTCGAGGTCTGTAAGGTATGTCTGTGTGTCTCTTTTCATATTCACGAATGCATGTAATTTTTTGACGTTTGCACGATGCAGTGAAACGATGCTAGTTGCCACAGTCATTCGAGCGAGCAAAAAAAGTTCAAATAAAAGAAAAAAAATCAAAAGCAGTTGCGTGTTGCAACAATATTCCCTCTGCGCTCTTCTGCATCATCGCGTCAGGATAGAAATGTTACATTTTCGCGGGAGGGATGCGCGTCTGTTTCCATTTGTGTGTGTTTTTCGCATCGCATGATTGTTGTAGGAAGTCTCTCGGTTTTTTTTTTTCCTCCTCTCTGTTTTTTTTCCTCCTCCAGCCGGGCTATTCAAACCTGCAGATCTAAGTAAACAATCATTCACACACTTAATGCAAATAATGCGGCGTTTTACGCGTCGCTCCTTTGATCTGAATTCACGCGCTTTATTTTTGTCGCTAAAAAATTTGGGATCTGCAGAATATGGCGCCCTGTCCTTATAAAAATAAGACAGGCTGCCATTTTTGTTTTCCTTTTGTCTGAAATTTTTAATAAAACTGTCTGAGAATGCGGGAGAGGCAGACACCGGGGACTTGCACTTTCTGAAGCCACGATTTTGCGAGATTTTCCGGATCTTTTCAATTTGATGTTTGATCAAAGACGACGTGCTTTAATTGCGAATGATTTCAAGGATGCCGATAGAATAAAAGAAAAAGTTGAGTAAGTTTTATCTCAGTTTATATCAAAGACTCAGAGGCGTGTCATTCCTCGCCAAAATGTGTATTTGATATTTACATGCTGTTTAAAGGTGCTTATTTGAGTATTAAATAGTTTTAAATGTTATATGCAGCCTGTAACTCACAGACTTCTTCACCTCAGCGTTATTTAAATGAGATGAAAACTGGGGATATTGGAAGAAGTCTTTGTAGTTTGCGAGATTTAATTCTAAAATGGGTTACACTTTATTTTAAGGTGTCTTTGTGACAGTGTAATTATATATTTAAGTACTGAGTAATATTAAGCAACTACATGTACTTACTATAGGGTTAGTTGCATGTAATTATGCATAATTTACTGTTATTACTATGGTAAGTACATGTAATATAATGTAACAAGGACACTAAAATAAAGTGTTACCGAAATACTTACTATGGGGTTAATTAAGTATCATTTATAATTATTACTATAGTAACTACATGTAACATATCTGTAGCAATGGCACTGTAAAATAAAGTGTTACCCTAAAATGAACCTAAAATGGCCTTAATGCCAATCTAAGTACAGTTACATGGTTCTTCCCTGTTTGTTTGTTATTTGGAGGACATTTACTATGGTAGTACCATGATATTCTTGGAAATACTTACCAGATATGAATTTCAGTGCCACATTAGTTGAGATCTTCATAATAATTAATTATAAATTAGTTAGTGCAGATAAGCTATTTTGTATCTGAAAGGTTTTTTACAAAACAATGAATTTTAATGTCTGTATAGTATACTAGTATTCATACAACTAACAATCCGGCACTGTACCCTGGTTTCACCACAGTAATTTATTTTTATATAGAAAAATTATTCCTTGAAGTGGTTGCATTGAGCAAACAGGAACAATGACGCTCATCCTTCCGCTCAACCCAATCTTTACCTGCTCTGTTTTGCCCGTTGGGAACTCCGGACCTTTAGAAACGTTTCCATACGGTGTGATTTCTTAAGGCGTATCATTTTCATACATTTCGTCTATGACACCGTGCTATGAATGTTTTGGCAGTGCTTATGGGTCTTGAGAGTGTTTGACTAAGGGGCCTTGCAGAGAAATTCATTTACCGCAGCCAAAAATAATAAAAGCGATATGTCCAGACCCTGCTGAATATTTCCTTAATGATGCTGAAAGGGTGTCTGTTTCACTTCCTGCTAAAACTGAGGGGTAGAGTTTTCACTTTTCCATATGAATCAGACGCTGCAGTTGACATTTTTAGGTTTTAACATTCAGAGACTCAAATAGCATCATTTTCTTTTCTCTTTCTCACTTTGCAGTCAGTGTAGTTTTCAGATCGAGTTAATAAATTGCTTTTTGTTTATATGCTTTCACTGTAAAAAATTATATGATCAATATGTTAAGGCAACATGTTTTTACTTTAACTCATCAAAATATTTTAAGCTATTTCAGTTTCTTTTTAAAGTTATCTTTCTTTTTTTCTAAGTTATACGAGACTCAACTTGATTTTTAAGGTCAGTTTAATATGATTTAAGTTGAAATGACTTGTACAGCTATTTTGATTACTTAACAATTTAAGGGAGCAACAGAATTTTAGTTTTCAAGTTGAAATAGGTTGAAATATTTTACGTTGTTGTGATAAAAAAATCTGAAGAAGTTTGCACCATCACAGCAAAGCATATTTACTAAAAATGTTTTTATGCATTTGTATTTTGCCATAGCAATCCAACAAGCAATCCTCAAGTGTTGCATTAAGAAGTTATTTGTTTGATTTTCCCAATGGGCGTCAAGTTGAGGCATTATTTATTAATCTGCTATAGGTGTGTGAACTGTGTGAACAAACAGTGTGATATTGCTTGAAATACTTGTTCCGTGTTGTATGATATTAATACCACTGTGTCATGAAAAATATGACGTAATGTACCAATGCATTTAAAGGCACAGTCTACAATTAATGTGCTAGTATTAGTGCAAGTCTTCAACAAAAAGATCTTCTGAACAATGGGAGTGATTCCATGTCACTGTAATAAAGCTTTACTATAACTCTGTACATGAAGCCAGATCCTATTGTTTGATTAAATCAGAATTACATCTTTTAACAAACCTCTGCTGGTCAATACTTAACTGTATTTTCTTGAATATCCTGTTTTATTCTCAAATATGACATTTTATGGAAGTTAAATGGGTTGTGAAAGTTGTTTCTCAACTGATATACTGTGTAATTGAAGTTTTTTCCTTAGATTAGATCTGCATTTCTTATCAATATAGAATCCGGTGAGGTCAGACCTAATCTAAACAATACATATTTTCCTGTTTATTTCAGTCGCCTCAGTTCCATTCATTCACATATGAGCCGAGAGCCTTTTGTGAGAATTTGTACATTTTGTAAACAATCCCACAATCTTTGCTTGCTTTTCTTAGTATTGTCTTTCCCCTGGTTTCACAGACAAAGTTTGAGTCTAGTCCCAGACTAAAATGTATGTTTGAGCTGCTTTACCTGAACACAACTTGCACTGACATATCTTGAAATATGTCACTGCCATTGTTTTGTCTCAAGATGTACACCAGTAATGTTACTTAAGTGTCCTAATTGAACTAAGGCCTAATCCTGGCTCAGTCTTAGCCTTGTCTGTGAAACCAGGCCATAATCTGGGAATCTCAGTAGCAAGGAATCTAAATTATATATGTAATCCCAAAAAGGATCCATTTGGTTGGTTGTTATCCTAGGATTGGGCAAGTAATAGTGAATGACTTAAAATAAAGCATCATTAATCAAGTATGACTTTGTGTGTTTCAGAATGGCAGAACCTAGATTTAATAATCCATACTTCTGGCCTCCTCCACCTTCTATTCCTGGTCAGGTAAGGAAAATGAACGTGCATCAACGGACAGACATAATTAATCCCTGTCTTTATATTTTTTTATTTACTTAATCTAGACAACCAGTCTACAGAATCATTGTTGTTTACTAGTTGTCTTAAGTAACAGATAAGAGTGCAATTACTATTTAACAGTCAGATCTTTCTCTAGTCAGCAAATGTAAAGACTGACATGTGAAATAATAGTAAAATTATTTGTTTTTGTTAAGTGTCATATTTGATACATCAGTGTTTTATGGCTCATATATGAAGCTCATAGGAGGAAAAACACCTCATTTTATTCAAAGGCCCAAACTGAGCAAAAATATGCAATTGCGGATATTTATGTGGCCAAAATGAAAGATGAATTCTGATATAACGGTATAAAAGACTACTGGTACTACTTGGTAAGATGATACTTGAATGCTTAGTTTTTACTGTGGAGGGAAACATGTGATACAAGGCAATACAACGATGATTAAGAGATGTACAAATGAAAAAGCCTGATGAGTCATATTTGATATTCACATTTTCTAATTTTCTAAACAATGATGTATGGATAATCAAGTAAACCTAAGCTTCTTCAGTCCAGTAGGTATTTATCTTGAAATATTACTAACAATATAAAAGTTATTCTTTCATTTACTTAATAAGAATCAGTAAAGATTTCATAGAAACGTTTTTAGAATGATACTAAAAGTTGTTTTACTCGCTAAAATAAGTCAGAAGGCATGTAGTAGATTTTTCATGTTGATCATTTAAAGGCCTAAAAAATGCATATCAAACATGATACAGCAGGCTTTATAGGGTTAAACATGAGTTCTTCTCATCATGTCGGAACCATCAGGTTGATCTCACTTTTTCCCAGCTGGATAATCTCGTGCTGATCAACAAGATCAAAGAACAGCTGATGGCGGAGAAAATCAGACCTCCACACCTGCCGCCCACTTCTGTCCCTTCCCAGCAGCCCTTGCTGGTTCCACCCACGTCCACAGAAGGCGGGCAGCACAATATATCGACGCCCAAGCTGCAGCAGATGCCAGGACTCCACGTGCACAACAGCTCCCAGCCCGACATCGCCCTGCACGCCCGACCCGCCTCCAGCTCCGTCGCAGGTAAACCCTTACGGCATGGAGCAGAGCTGCTCACTGACACGCGTGCGCACTGCTAACTGTGCACTTCACTCGGGCAGGTCGCATTCTGGGTGACGTCAACTTGAATCTGGACGATAAGACTGCCATTAAAGCAAGGGGACTGTGGGAAGACTGGCATTTGCGGCAAATCATAGACCAGCCATCCAGAGCCAATCATCTTTCAGGTATGTGCATGTAAAATATTGTAATTGTTTAATGCAATTATGTTTTTGCTATTATATACTTATAGAGGACCTATTATGCTTTTTTGTGTAATGTTGCTGTTTGAGGTCTGCAAAGTTACAAAGCACAAAGTCCCTCCAGCGAGAGCAAACACGTCACAATATTCCTCATTTAAATAATTCCATCCCGGAATTATTTAAATAGAGGCATATGCAAATTGGAGGCATATGCAAATTAAAGGGGCGGGGCTTGATTGAGTTAGTAAGTAGTGTGTTGAAACTCATGATTATGGTAAGGGGCGGTACATTTTCCAAACACACTTGAAGCGCTTGACCAATCACAACACACTGCTCCAGCCGACCAATCAGAGCACATTGTGCTTTTCGGAAGGAGGGGCTTCATCGAGACAGGAACTAAACAGAGCGTTACTGACAGACTGGGAAAAGAGGTGCTGCAACAATGGAAATATGTGAAAAACAATGAACATTCAAGCATGAAAACCTGTTGTAGTAGAGCCCAAAAATAAAATCAAGACCTTGTAAAAGTGCATAATATGGCCTCTTTAATTGAGGTGTATTTTCAGGACTGTCACTGACGTCTTCTCGAACTGCCAACCTCAACACGTCAGAGAGCGTGACGGCGACCACCCCGACCACTCCAACCACCAGCAGTCAGACTCTTTCCCCAAACCTCATCTCAGGACTGGCCGGCGGGCCCGGGATGGAGGCTTTCAAAAACAGCGGAGGACTGGCAGGACTGCTGGGTCCACCTCCCAAGAGCATAGGACGAGGTCGCAAAAAGATCAAAGCTGAAAACTCCTCTGGGCCGCTCTTAGTCGTTCCCTACCCGATCCTGGCCTCTGGAGTCGACCAATCATCTGGTATCCCTGCCAAAGAGGGCAAAACATACAGGTAGAAGTTGAAGGGTGCATTTCATGATGATTTATGTTTAAAGGAATATTTCGGCCCAAAATTAAGATGTTCTCCTCTAGTATTGCTCTCATATTTCAGGACATTTATTGCATGCATTTCATTTGCATAGAGATGTGGTGCATCAAGACAGTAAAGGTGCAAAGTCATGGGTTTGATTCCCAGGGAATGCATGAACTGATAAATTGCTTACTTTGAATAAGAACAAATAAAAGATAAAAGCATCTGCCACATTAATAAATGTTATTTAAATAGCAATGTAATTGCTCTTTTTCTGCTAAAATAGCGATTTAAAGGGATACTCCACTTTAAAATGAAAATTCTGTCATCATGTTGTTTCAATCCTTTATGAATTTCTTTCTTTTGCTGAACAGAAAGGAAGATATTTAGAAGAATGTCAGTAACCAGACAGTTTCTGGTCCCATTGAATTCCATAGTATATTTTTTTTCCAGACCAGAAACTGTCTGGTTACTGACATTCTTCTAAATATCTTCCTTTCTGTTCAGCAGAAGAAAGAAATTCATAAAGGATTGAAACAACATGAGGGTGAGTATATGATGACAGAAATTTCATTTTAAAGTGGAGTATCCCTTTAAAATAGCTGCACAATTTGAACAAATAATTTATGGTTATGAATTCATTCTAACTTAATTAATTTAAGAAAATGATTCTATTGTACAATACAACTGCAAAATTACAATAACATTTTTTATGGCTGTTTTAATTTCTTTATTTTCAAAAGTTAAACCGTCAAGCTTTTATTTTGTCAGAACGATCTTAAAGCTTCTCTTTTGTTGACAACAGCCGGTTTATAAGTGTGGAAAGATGGTTGGCGCATGTTGTGTTGCTAAATGCTTGAGTTCATGTGGATCAGCATTTACTGTGAACACAGTGCATATATTTATTTAATATTTATCTGATTTGATAATCAGCCAATGTCGTGATTCCGTTTTAATCCTGCAGCCCTAGATGTAAATATTGATGAATGATAACGATGATGAACATCAAACAGCATTGATTTTTTGTGTGTATCATCTTGGTTTGATCTCTTGGTCCAAATCCAAATTGACTTGAATTCCCTTCCCCTGCAAGTGTCTTTTCACCGTTATATAGGGCTCCAAACTGCAGTATATGTCATCTATAGAGATTAGCTTCCATAAATTGCTTTTATAACATTTGCAAACAGTACTAACCACATAAACCCTTCTCCAGAGTCCCCCACATACCACCATTTGAAAAAAAATAATAGATTTTTTTCCACATTTTGCAGATGTAAAGTGTGTCCGCTGACGTTCTTCTCCAAGTCGGACATGCAGATACACTCCAAGTCCCACACAGAAGCAAAGCCCCACAAGTGCCCTCACTGCACCAAGTCCTTCGCCAACGCGTCCTACCTGTCTCAGCACCTGCGCATTCACCTGGGAGTGAAGCCTTATCACTGCTCCTACTGCGAGAAATCCTTCCGCCAGCTCTCCCACTTACAGCAGCACACCAGGTACTGTAAGAGCATGTGTCGACAAGCGTGATGTGTATTACCAGAATGAACTAGGATATTTTGAGATTGTAAGACATTTAATCTTGTGTTTTGACATTTTCCATCACCTTGTGTTTGTTTTTTGCATTCTACAGAATCCACACAGGTGATCGGCCGTATAAATGTCTCCATCCAGGCTGTGAAAAGGCCTTCACGCAGCTCTCCAATCTGCAAGTAAGACCTAAATATCGTTCACTTACTTCATTAAAGGGATAGTTCACACAAAAATGAAAATTCTGTCATTAATTACTCGTCCTCATGTCGTTCCAAACCCATAAAACTTTCATTCATCTTCAGAACACAAATGAAGATCTTTCATTTTGACGCTTCAACAAGTTCATAAAGAGATCGTAAAACGAATCCAGACGAATTGAGTGGTTTAGTCCAAATTTTCTGAAGAGACTCGATCGCTTTATATGATGAACAGATTGAGTTTAGGCTTTTATTCACATATAAACATTGATCAACTCACACATCAGTTGTGGTAAACGGAAGCTCAATCATGTTCGCTAGATGTGAGAGAACCAATGAGGTTCATTCTCGTGTTACGCAGCACGTTTGAGCTTCAGCGAGAACCAATGAGGTTTGTTCTTGCACGTCAAGCAAGTTCGGTTGAGCTTCTGTTTAAGTTTGCTGATCAATGGTTATATGTAAATGAAAGTCTAAATTGAATTTGTTCATCATATACAGTGATTTAAGTGATCTAAGCCACTCAATTCATATGGATTAGTTTTACGATCTCTTTATGAACTTTTTGAAGCGTCAAAGTGGTAGTTGCGTAACTGTCAATGGAGGGACAGAAAGATCTCAGATTTCATCAAAAAGACCTTCATTTGTGTTCTGAAGATGAATGAAAGTCTTAGGGGGTTTGGAACGACATGAGGGTGAGATATTAATGACAGAATTTAGGTGAACTCACTAAGTATAATAACCCTGACCTCAATCCACCTGGATTCTTTCATCTGTCTGTGTGAGTGTGTGTCGGTGTATAACAAGAGCGTTGTGTTTCTGCAGTCCCACCAGAGATCACATAATAAAGACAAGCCTTACAAGTGCTCCAACTGTTACCGAGCTTACTCTGACTCCGCCTCCCTCCAAATCCACCTGTCGGCTCACGCTATCAAAAACGCCAAGGCGTACTGTTGCAGCATGTGCGGTCGAGCCTACACCTCTGTGAGTACATCAGCTTCAGTGTTCTCAAACTCTCACACCCAAGAACGTGTGGCATGCTGTATGTGCAAAAAATGCTTTTATAATTAATATTCATGCAGCATTTATGACCTTACATTATTTGAGAAATTAAAAAATGCAGGATGATAAAAAAAAAGTCTATGCATAAAGGTTATTAAAACGATGGGGGGAAAATGAAATGGTGACTAGTTACAGTAAATGCAATTCATATATATATCTTAAAATCTTGATTCTGATTTTTATTATCATCATTATTTATTAAAAAGGTAAAGCTATTTTAACAGTTTCAGAACAAATAGAAATATGATTATGTAAAATAAAATGTGACCATTTAAATGAAATGTTTTTTTTTTTAAATATCTTATTTATTTAAAGTTTATTTTAAACTTCCCTAGTAGTACCACAGGTTGAGATGCGCTGGGATGTTAACCTTTTTTTAAAAATAGATCCAGAATTAGAAATGTAAAATAAAAAGTGAGACATTTTATTTGACAATTGGTATTTTAAAAATATGTATTTAAATGTCCACACAGTTTGAGAACCAACGGGATGTGTCATTTCCAATTAAATTGACTCTTTTAGGATTTACTGAACATGTTCAGGCAGTTTGTAGTCTTTTAGCAATATATGCAATCATTGTTTTTCATGCATATCTTTAATCTTGTGATATAACGTCCCTTCCCAGGAGACCTACCTTATGAAGCACATGTCCAAGCACACGGTGGTAGAACATCTGGTGAGTCAACACTCGCCGCAAAGGACCGATTCCCCCAACGTTCCCGTTCGCATTTCCCTCATCTGAGCTCCCGGTCCTGCGGTCAGTCTTTCCCAATCTTGGCATAAGCAAGCAAAATCGCCTGTTCTCGGTGGTTTGACCTTTTTTTTTTTGTGTGCGTGTGTGTGTGTGTGTGTGTGTGTGTTTGTTAGTTTGTTTAATTTTTGAGAACATTCCAAAAGGTATTAGACTGTGTGGATAGAGGCTCAAAACACAGCAGCGATTTCGGAAGGTTCTATTACACGCGTTACTCTTCTTGAACTCATTGTTGAGTTGAGAAGGAATAATCGGGAAATCCAAAGATGGTTTCACAGCACTTTCAGGCCACACAGGTTTGGCTTTAAACGTTTCTGGTCTGTTATGACAATAAAGGCATTGCTCTTGGCAGCTAAACGTTTGGGACTGTAGGTATTATGCATTATAAAATCAGAAGACATACGTTGTATGTTTTAAGCTTGGACCAAGTCCAGTACCTCCTCTCATATTTTTCTATGCTGTCTGGGAAAAATCCCCTTCTCTTGGGCAACTCAGAGTTGGTTTAGAGACCAATGGTCTTGTGTTTTGATAATGTCAATCGTAAAATGTTTTTCTTTCCTTGCTTGTAGGGAAATTGTACTAAAAATAAGTTTAGCATTCAAGTAAACTTCTCAAGAGGACTTTTATAAATCTGCAGAGGACTTTACTGACAAATCAGCACATTTAGATGTTTCCCGAGATTCATCTTAGTGCTTTACAAAAATGTTTTTTGGTCTGGTGCCAAAAATTAAACATGAAAATGGCGTTTTGGCTTGAACACGCACAGCGTTTAGAATTCACACTTTAAAAAAGTGTAAACTTGCACCAGTTTCCCTGCGTTATGTTACGGATGTCAGCATGCATTTGACATTCTAGATGGGTGAAAACTGTCAGGAAATGTCCACAATCTTATATTTTGCAGAAAGAAAATGAAGGTTTTGATTTTTTTGCATTAAAGGCAGTATTTTCATCCCCTTATTATTTAAATTGTAGAGTACATTTGTACGTATGGTAGTATTTGAGAGTATTTGTTGTATTGGTAACACTTTACAATAAGGTCTCACTTGTTAACATAACATGAACTAACAGTGAGCAATGTATTTTTCATTAATCTTTGTTATACTATGGGACTGTTGAATGCTTGAATCTGATTGGTTGACGAACATTCTAAGGTGAGCAATTATGTATAAAGTAGTTCCAGGCTGGTTTTGACCATGGCCGTAGCCAGCTATGAGGTCACCGAGGTCCGGACCTCGGTCATTTTTTTATATTAAAAAATAAAATTTTAAGCTCTCTGAATGATTAATTAGCCGTTTAAACCGCGTCATATGTGTGTTTGCAATTCATGTCGCTGAGAGAAGGAACAGTGAACGGGGCTTGAGAGCGCGTTGTGAGTGAGGGCGCGGGTGCAGCCTCTGTGTTGCCAGATCCACCTATTATACGTATTTTTGGACTCGTTTTTCCCATTTATTGTGACACTTTAGGACGTTAATAAAGTGGGAATTTGAATGTTAGGGCTAGTGATATATTAATTTTCTTTTCCAAAACACAAGCTTTGAACTTATTTCTCATTATTATTATTATTTTGGTTTTTTAATGTTTTTCGTGGCATTAATAAAAAAGAAGAAGCTTAGACAAACTGTAATTGCTGACAGGAAGATACCAAATTCGGTAAGACAAACGCAATGATCATGATTATCTGTAAGAAATGTACAACACTATCAAAAACAATAGCATAATACAGATCTGTATCATTATTCTAACGTTATTTGTAACTTGTTACGAAATAAAATGTCTCTCACCTAAAAAAAACGTACTTTCCTGTCCCGTCAGTCTCGTTGCACGTCCTCTTCAATTACACGCGCAAATGCGGCAGAGCGCTTTATGTCACTTTATTATAAATAAAGCGCAAAAGAAACTACAAGCATGATGCAACAACATCGTAGTTGATGTCAATTTGTAAGTCATGAAATTACCAAAAAGTGCCAATAAATTCCGCAACTTACTTCATGTTTGGAATGATTTACATGCAGGTTTATGTTCATTCAATTTTCATTCTATTCATCAGGATCAGTGGTCATGTTCATTAACAGCTCATGTTAGTATTGTGTATTTACCATGGTTACTGTTGTTTCCTTAACCCAAAAATGACACTTTATTCACTGTGTTTTTGCACTATATTTCTAAATGACTGTGGTCTGACATACCAACTTATTTGTATTTACAAAAACTATTTTGGAACTGCTATTTAATAGCCTTGTACTTTATTCATCATCAGTAGGCCTATGTGTCATATTCTTATATACAGTGTATATATATATATATATATATATATATACAGTATATATATATATATATATATATATATATATATATATATATATATATATATATATATATATATATATATATATAACTAATTGTTTGGCATACTAACACCAGTGATAATGTAATGTAGACTGAAACTCTATATCATAACTAAAAAATAAGTTTGAGCCCCCTTTAATGTCCAGGTACAAGTGAATGTTTTTTCTTTTTGCACAGTTCATGGGTTGAAGCCCATTGAAGCTCTTAATTTTGAGCTCTCAAAGAGCACCAGATTGATGCATTTAACCTTAAAATGTACTAAATTTTCTTACGGGGGACCATGCCCCCGAACCCCCCTAGAGGGACAGAGGTCCACCCATCATAGTTTTACAAAATCCTATGGGAAAGAAAGATCATTTATGAACTTTACTTCAGCATAGTACAACAAAGTTCCTTTTAAGCCATTAAACTAAAACTGTTAATGCAAAATTAAAATATCCTTGGACAAACTATACATTTGGCCTGCCTTAGGGGGGGCCTACAAGACATTGTGCCCAGGGGCCTCTGAATTCTTAATCCGGCCCTGCACCTCACCCCGGACCTCACTAATTTTCAAACCCTGGTTACGGCCTTGGTTTTGACCACATTACAGTTCCATATCACTCCGCCAAATGATTATGTTGTTTCAAAGGTCCTTACAGCTTACAACAAGAAAAGAACCAAACCCACATCGAAAATGACCAAGCAAATAAATATAGTAAACAATAGGATGTACATGTTCTATGTACAGAAAGCACATACTCTCTTTCTCCTGCTTTCTCTCCCGTTCGTTAATAAAAATACAGATGTTCATTGTTTGTTCATGTTAGTTCACAGTGCATTAACTAATGTTAACAAATACAACTAAATGCTGTAGAAGTATTGTTACTTGTTAGTTTGTGTAGTTCAACTAATGTTAACAAATGAAACCTTATTGTAAAGTGTTACCATTGTACTAAACTTATTTCATGCTTTTATTTTTATATTAATATTAATTTGGAATACAAAATGATGTCCAGACAGTTTTTATTACTGTATTCTGGTAATGAGATTTAATTTTATTTTCACTTATTTTTTTCTACTGGTTGGGGGGGGATTTTAGGAGAAAAAAATCTCATAAAAAATGCTAAAAATCCCAGTGCTCCTACAAAACAGGCTTCATTTTCTTTTATTCATAATACAAATTCCTATTTTTTCTTTTGATTTTGGGTTGAAATATAATGTGGACATGTTCTTGAAATTCAGCCATATGCCGTTTTAAATTTCACACAAGACAGAACAATATTAGGGGGAAAAAAAGCTGGATTACAATGCAGAGTTGCCCATGAGATTTGTGTAGCTGAATCGATGTCTAGAATACCTCCTTGGCTTATTATACATGTTTATACTTAATACCATGTTTAAAATATTAACAACTAACATGTTAATTTTACACATTTTAAGCCTTAACCATTTTATCACTAGTTGTTTACCATCACATTTTATATATTTTATACCATATTGGTGTTTACTTGTGTATTCAGTACTTTTTATGTAATTTTATTTCCTAGCATGAACATGCTGTAAATAAACTATACAGTACTTAAGTGTTAACCAGTTTATATAAAATGACTACATGTCTAGTTATTATAAAATATACCTTTTTAATTGTCTTGAAATGTGGTACTCGATAAGATTTGCCTTGGCTGCTACATGCAAAGTCAAGACACGCCGATGGAACGGACTTTGTAAAAGTAAGCAAATAAATATATGAGAAAATTCTGCATCGGTGTATGTTTATGCATGCTAGGTTATCACAAATACTTTTACCTCTGATTATTAAGTCAATGCATTGATGTTAGTGAGACTTGCAAATACTTTTCCTGCTGAAAACAATGCGGACAGGACGTCAATGTTGAAAACTGATCTTCATGTCACTTTGGATGAAGTCATCTGCATTATAACAAAAAGGGAAAGAGGAGAAGCTTCTGTCCCATTAGAGCAGTTCACACTTCCCGTTTGTCCAATACTGCAGGTATACTCTCAGGAAAGCCAATTACTGACTAATAATAGAATTAATAATGCTCAGTGGTTTCTAGTATGTTGATATCCAGAGTTACACATTTGTGTTTTGCTGTCGGTGAAAGGGAACATAAAACAGACTTCGATTAAACAGAACAATATACGCTAATACAGTTATCGTTCTTAGTGTGAACGGGCCTTTAAAGACGGCACACATGTGACCCTGGATCACGTCACCAGTCACGAGTCGCACGGGTATATCTGTGGCAATAGCCAACAACACATTGTATGGGTCAAAATTTTTCTTTTTTCTTTTATGCCAAAAATCATGAGGATAATAAGTAAAGATCATGTTCCATGAAGATATTTAGTAAATTTCCTACCGTAAATATATAAAACATTTATTTCTGTGAGTGAATGCAGCACAATCGCCAACATAAATGCACAACTTTAAAGGAGATTTTCTCATTGTTTACATTTTTTTTGCACCCACAGATTCCAGATATCCAAATTGTTGCATCTCGACCAAATATTGTCCCATCCTAACAATCCATACATCAATGGAAAGCTTATTTATTCAGCTTTCAGATGATGTATATAAATCTCAATTTCAACAAATTGACCCATGTGACTGGTTTTGTCGTCCAGGGTCACATATTGGACGGTCTTATTGACTGGCTGCTCTGTCATCGTCAATGATGTTCTCACATGAGGAAAAAGGGAAGGTTTTTTTGAGATAATTAAGAAATAAAAATTATTGAGACCTTTATTTAGAAATATTTATCTTTAAAAAAATATTTAAACAATTTACACTGAAAATAAAAGTGAAGTTGTTCATGTAGGAAAAGTGGTTTGGTCCTCGCCCTCTATGACACGACTCTCAGCAGTGTCTTCCTGCTGTAAAACATGAACACAGATCACACACACCCTAAACTAAACCATCGTAAACCTGTCAGTTCGATTGGAATGAATGTACTTGTACTTACGTCACAACTGGTCTCGGCCAGTGTCGTCAGGCATTCGATGTGCTCGGACATTCGTGCCGTCGTCTGGTGCAGCTGACTGTTTTCTTCTTCAAGCAAATTTATCCTGAGGAAGTTCAACAAGAAATGTAGTTTTGATGGATGGATCGGAAAAACAAAACTACACTACTGATCAAATGTTTGGGGTTGGTAAGTTAATTTGAAAAAAGTCTCTTATTATCAGCAAGGCTGCATTTATTTATTCAAAAATACAGTTAAATCGTTATATATTGTGAAATATTATTAAAATTAAGGGATAATGTAGCACGAGGCGGATGTTATAGCGAATACAACCCCGACAGGCTGATCAGGATCCCGACGCGAAGCTCTACATTATCCCGCTTATTACATGGCTACCCACCAAATAAATCAATCATTTGACACAAAATATTGATTTAAAAAGGAGTTTATTGATTTAAAAATGATTGTATTGCTTCCGCTAAAGAAAATAGTCCGTTCCGTCTCTACGGTTAGAATCCTGCGTCCATAGCAACGCTCTGTTTTTCATGGCAACGGTGTGTTATACTTTGCAGAATTCAACCAAGCCATGTAATAATGTAATCTAATATAAATAGTATTAAAATAGCTGAATTTTCAGCATCATTCAGTCTTCCGTGTCACATGATCCTTCAGAAGTCATTCTAAATGCTTAATATTTTTTTGTGGATGCTGTGATATGTTTTTTTCAGAACGGTGTTTATTTGAAATAGACATTTTTTGTCTTTACTGTCACTGAAATCCTGCAGACCCCAAACTTTCAAACATATTCAAAAGTACCTAATTTGCATATACCATATCACTCCGCCAAATGATTTCTGTTATTTCAAAGGTCCTTACAGCTTACAACAACAAAAGAACCAAACCCAAATTATTTTAAAATTATTATTATTATTTTCAAACATATTCAAAAGTACCTAATTTGCATGGAGGACACTGTATCCAAAGCATTTTTCTGTGCCTCTTCGAAGTCGTGCAGCTGTAAAAGAAGATCTCTCTTCTTCTGAAGCAGACTCTCATTTTCAGATGTGACCATCGTCATCATGCGTGACGTCTGATGAGGAGCAGATATCGTCATTTAAAAAGCATATTCATTTTTGAATATTTTATTAGTCTGCCATTTTACCTTTTCCTCCTGTTTCCTCAGAATAAAACTCTCTTTCTCCAGCTCTTTTATTCTGTCGTCGCGCCAGCCCGTCTCTCTCAGGTAAAGCCCTCTGGCCCGGCTCAGCTTGTTCTTGTAGTGGATTCGCTTGTCGTTGTATTTACTGGAAATATAAAGCAAATACTAAAGAATCTCTTCCAAATGCTTTACTTTAAATCACTCAACAAAAAAGCATTTTAAATGAATTAATCTTTAATGTTTGGATCTTTCTGCAGCGCTGCTTTAGCATCATTGAGATGCTAACTAAAATATAGTTTTTATTAATATATACATTTTTTTTGTTAAAATGTGTAATTTACTCCATAAAAAAAGTATGTCCTATAGTATGAATGTGTGTAGTTAGTATGAATGATATTCGGAAGTACTACATTCGCCATGTTGCCCTCATCATGTGACCCACCAGTGTCAGTTATGTTGTTTCACTGCCATTCATAAATCCTCTCCTGTGGCCTCATGGGATAGTAAAGTGTCCATCATATGCACACTTCAGAATCTCAATGGAATAATAATCTCACTGGCTTTTCACCTACTATATAGTAGGTAAGTATGCGATTTCGGATGCAGCCCTCTTGTCTTCTCTGATGACGTGTTTACTGGCTCGAGGGCGGAGCAACCTGTCACTCACACGAGATCCACCAATAGCAAACCACAACCATCCAATCAGTTCCCCACAGACAAAATCAAGTCCCGCCCACATTTGTTCTTGTTCGAGAAGCTGTTTCACTCAGATATAAGCCACAATAGGGAAGAAAAGACTTCCGTTTTATGTCGACTGCAACTAAAATAACCCTGGCTCTCTGTACCTCCTCTCGGTGTCCACGCTAACTAGAGCTAGCTGAAGTTCAGTCTTCAGAGAGTCCGTCTCCTGTTGACTGCTGGTTAGTCTGTTCTTCAAGTCACTGATGTCTTGTTGGAGCTGCTTGTACAGCAAACAAAAATGATTTAGAGTTAGTGCATGAGTTAAAATTGGTATATACAACTTAAACCATTGCAATCTGTTGACAGAAGCACATTTAAGATTCCCTCAGCAACACAAATGTCAGCTCTGCATCAGGTACCCTGAGGTTCTCCTGCTCCGCGTCACTGATGCTGTGTTGAAGTTGTGTGTTGGTTCTCCTCTGGGACAGTAGCTCTTGTTTGGTGGTGCTGAGGATCTTCTGGATGCCCTGGAGCTCTTTAAACAGACTCTTCTGCTCCTCTGCCTCCCGCTGAAGCTGGACCTCCTGTGACTGATGTGAAGAAGAAGAATCATTCGTTACATTTATATAGCGCTTTTCTAGGTACATATGAGAAGGGGGAATCTCCTCAACCTCCTCAACCACTGAAAGTGTGTGTTCAGTGTCATTTCAGGGTCACAGCAGGGGTCCCAAACATTTTGGACAGTGGAACCCGTAAAATATTAACTTGAAGTACATCCTGAGAGCCTAAGTTAATATTTCAATAATTTAGCAACATATGTCGGTTGATGGTCAAATTATATAAAATATTGAATCTCTTTCAGTAAATGTTTTATTGTGATTGTTTTTATTTTAAAGTTATTTAATATTTCCATATATAGGGATTCACAACTTGGCCACAAAAAAATAAATAAATAAAATATTACAATTATTTTGTCATGTATGGCAATTTTAACAGTGATATGATGATGATGAAACCAACTAAGTCCTCTTTCAGGGTCTTGATTATTATTAATAATAATAATAATAATTATTATTAGTTTTGACTCTAATTATAAAAACCAAGACATAAATGTATTACTATTGTAAATTATAGTTGTACTGTAAAACTTTTTTTGTGATAATTGTAAAAATAACTATTTTATATCTTAAATTCTTCACTTTTAAACATTCAAATCATCAAGCTTTTCACATTTAAAATCCTCAAAGTTTTATTTGGCAGAATATAGGTAAAATGCTGTAAACTTCCTCAGAAGTGTTGGAAATTATGCAAATGTGTAAATAAAGTGAACCAGCTAATGTGAGCTACGAGGTTGTTAATCAACACTATATTTGCTTCAGTTGAAGCCGTCAGCCAACATTATTTCAACTTAGAATAATCGTGTTAAAATGCAGAATTTGTGGTAAAAAAAAAACTACATTACCCATGATTCTGTACAGAAAGAAGCAAAATGTGCCAAAATAGCTTTTTAGCTCCTCCCGCTCCTATGAAGCAACGCAAATGACGTATATATAATCAACATTTTAAATGAGTAGTTTTATATTTCTTTATCGTTTTTAATCCGATTATGCTGTAGTTCTGTAGTTCTTTCCATCACTAAAGAGGTTAAAGGGGTCATAGGATGCAAAATTCACTTTTACATGGTGTTTACATATAAATGTGTCTTTGCAGTGTGTGGACACAACCACCATACAATGAAAAAAAATCTATTCACTCTTTTTTCTATCTTTAAAAAGCCTAAACACTCTCAATAATCAAGATGTTTGTATTTTCTGAGCAATATGATGTCATATTTGATGACATCCAGTATTCCATATGATTATCCAGTATTAGCATATTTCCAGTATTAGCATATTTCCGCCCTGAGCCATTTGTATACTGTCTGCCAAGGCGTCACTTTGTGTGTCTTGTGTCAACACCCCCACTGAGCATTTAAAGAGACATGCACCGAAACGAGTCGCTGTGAACAGAGCTGTTTTTAAGGAGGTAAAAGGGTGTTGTTTTACACAACCATTGAGGAATTTTAACCAAAGTATGTTACAAACTTTACATGAAGACCCTAAAGAATCATACCAACTTGTGGAAAATGGGCATCCGATGTACACATCCATTTAAGTTCACAGTCTTGTACCTTTATCCGATTTCCAAAACTTTCAAATACAAAATGTTCTGAATGAACTCGTAGCTGGTTGGCTTGATTCATGGCGCAACTCTTTAAAAAATACTTTTTTGAAGTCCCTATGGGAGAAATGAATGGAAAAAATACTTCCGGAACCAAAAACACTCCAATAGAGGTTCCTTCACCTGGACCAAAGCTCTGGCCTGATGGATTTCCACCTGCGTGGTCTTTGTCAGCTGCCTGGTCTTCTGCTGCTCCTCCTGGAGGACAAACTTCAGCCGGCGAACTTCAGCGTCCAGAGATGACAACTAAAAAAAGTCAGTGAGTTAGTCCCTAATCATAACTAATGACCAAATCAAAGTCAAATGGCTCCGGTTACCTGCTTCAGGTGTTTGTCACACTGTCTTTCCACATCCTGCACCTCCAGCTCTCGTACCTTAGATGCTAAATCTCTGATCTGTGAATGCACAAGAGACATGCATTAAAGCACTTGCTATATTAAACTTGTGTGTGTGATTTCCCTCTTAGTCCTCACCTCCACCTGAAGGCTGCCGACGGTGGTCCTGTAATCGTCCGCCTGCTTCTCACAGAGGTTCTGGAAGTCTCGCACTAACTTCTCTGTCTCCGTCCTCTTCCTCTTCTGCTCTTCACATTCATCCACTGCTCTCCTCCGCAGATCCGCCTCCACCTCAAACTCCATCCGCAGCTTCAGCGTGACCCGGGTCAGATCCTGCAGCGTGATCAACCTCTCCTGCATCTCATCAAGACACCTGGAAAACACCAGATCATTCATATCACAACATGAGCTTTGCAGAGGTGTGTCACTGTTTTCTCAGCGGAATTCTTCATTGTCTTTATTCTTATAAAAATGATATATATAAATAAGGTCCATTAGCATGAGTATGTTTATCGTTTATATACAGTCAAACTGCGGTCGAACCGTTTATGAATATCCTCTTCCTGCGGCTCCTTGGCTTTGGATGGAGTGACAGCGCTGTCAGGGGATTCTGCCTGTTACAGTAAAATAACATGAAGCTTGTTTTTATCACTTTTTATGGTGCAACTCACTCAAGATGAATTGAAGTAATATAATGTGTGTGTACGTGTATGTGTGTGTATATATATGTATATATGTATATATATATATATATACATATATATATGTATATATATATATATTAGTGCTGTGAAACGATTAATCGCATCCAAAATAAAAATCTGTGTTCACATAATGTGTGTGTGTACTGTGCATAATTATGTTGTATATATACACACACATGCATGTATATATTTAAGACAATATAATATATTTATATTTATCTATAATACAAATTATATATATATATATATATATATATATATATATATATATATATATATATATATATATATATATATATACATACAGTATATTTAAGCAAATATTTCTTAAATATATACATGCATGTGTGTGTATTTATATATACAAAATAATTATGCACAGTACACACTCATATATTATGTGAACACAAATTTTTATTTTGGATGCATATATATAGTATATGCAAATGTATTATATCCATGTTTTTTAAAAAAAAGTCTCTTCTCACCAAGGCTGCATTTATTTGATCAAAATAAAGTAAAAAGAGTTATATTGTGACATTATTACAATTAAAAATAACTGTTTTCTGTGTGAATATATTTTAAAATGTAATGTATTCCTGTGATCAAAGCTGAATTTTCAGCATCATTACTCCAGTCTTCAGTGTCACATGAAACTTCAGAAATCATTCTAATATGATGATTTGATGCTCAAGAAACATTTCTCATTATTATCATTGTTGAAAACAGTTGTGCTGCTTATTATTTTTGTGGAAACTGCAGGATTCAGGATGTTTTTGATTAATATAAATTTCAAAACAGAGTTTATTTGAAATATAAATCTTTTGTAACATTATAAATGTTTTTACTGTCACTTTTGATCAATTTAATGCGTCCTTTCTAAATAAAAGTTTCTTTCAATTCCTTAAAAAAAATCTTACTGACCTAAAATTTTTGACCAGTTATGTATGTATGTGTTAATGTACATGTTTCTGGAGGAACCATTTCTTTATGTATCTTCAAATAGATGATTATCTTACCATTTCAAGCAAATTCACACGTTCTGCCTGTAGTCTCTTCACACACACCCTAAGATAACACAGTTCTTCTTCCTGTTTCTCATTTATCTCTTTTATTTTTCGCAGTTCAGCCACTTCTAAGAAAAGCAAGTCAGACCATAGGTCAGTTCAGCTGAGAGGTTGATACTACTAAGATGCACAAGACAGGAAATGAGGAATAAATGATACCACAGCGTTTCAGTTTCTCCACTTCGTGTCGGAGGTGTTTAACTTCCATTTGAGCCTCTTGTAGCTCTGGTTCTAGAACAAAAGCATGATTTTGATGTCAGTGTGTTTATGAGTGTCTCCCACCTTTTTATCCCTAGTGTGAGACCAGTGAAGTGATTAACCATAAGCCTTCTGCGTCAAGTGAGCAGACTCGAGCTCATCCGTGAGTCTGCGGATCTCCTTGTGGGCCATGGAGAGCCGGGCTGAGGCTTCTTCTACATCTCGCTCCAGTTCTTGCAACGTCCATCCCTTCAGCTTGTCATCCCCACTGCACCGCATGTCAACCGCCTGCTACAAACACAAACACTCATATAAATTCACTTGACAGTGGGTATTTTGTGTATTCCATTAGCCAGTGCATGCTTTGTAGGCACTGAGCGCGACAGCAACTAAGATGCTGCTTCAATGAATCCTCAACTTGCATGCTTGATGAAAAAACTTAACAAGAAAAGGAATCAAAGGTTAGTAAAAGTGGTCCTTGAAGTATACTGTAAAGGTTAGTTAAAGTGTAAAGTAAAAGAAATAAAAGGTTTCAAAAGTGTAAAGTTAGTTCAAGTGTAAAGTAAAATAAAGTGTAAAGATATAAAAGTGTAAAATAAAAGAAACCAAAAGTTAGTAAAAGTGGTCCTCGTGTAAAATAAACACACAGTATACTGTAAAGGTAAGTAAAAGTGTAAAGTAAGTGTCAAGTTAGTAAACGTGTTAAGTAAAGTGTAAAGATAGTAAAGGTGAAAGTAAAGGAATCAAAGGTTAGTAAAAGTGGCCCTCATGTAAAATAAACACACAGTATACTGTAAAGGTTGGTAAAAAAGGATAAAGTAAGTGTCAATTTAGTAAAAGTGTAAAGTAAATTGTAAAGATAGTAAAAGTGAAAATAAAAGAAATTAAATGTTAATAAAAGTATAAAGTAAAAGTGTCAAGTAAGTAAAAGTGTAAAGTAAATTGTAAAGATGGTCAAATTTAAAGTAAAATAAATCAAAAGTTAGTCAAAGTGTAAAGTAAAAGTGTCAAGTTAGTAAAATTGTAAAGTAAAGAGTAAAAATAGTAAACGTGAAAGTAAAAGAAATCAAAGGTTAGTAAAAGTGGCCCTCATGTAAAATAAACACACATTATACTGTAAAGGTTGCTCATGTAAAAAAGTAAAGCAAGTGTAAATTTAGTAAAAGTGTAAAGTAAATTGTAAAGATAGTAAAAGTGAAAATAAAAGAAATCAAGGGTTAGTAAAAGTATAAAGTAAAAGTGTCAAGTAAATTGTAAAGATGGTCAAATTTAAAGCAAAAGAAATCAAAAGTTAGTCAAAGTGTAAAGTAAAAGTGTCAAGTTAGTAAAATTGAAAAATAAAAGAAAGTGTAAAGTAAACTGTAAAGATAGTAAAAGTGTAAAGAAATCAAAGGTTAGTAAAAGTATAAAGAAAGTAAGTTAGTAAAAGTGGTCCTTGTGTAAATTAAACACAGTATACTGTAAGGTTTGTTGAAATCCATCTGAATTAAGACTAATAAGAAGCGATACCAACGCCTCTTAAATTTTCTTTACGCCTCTATGCTTTTTGTTGTGCATATCAATTACATGCTTCAGGTTAATTGTTATAAACATACAGGCATTAATTTCTGTTTACTCTGAGCTGCCTTTCTGAGTCCTAGGAGCCGCTTCCAAGGGCTCTGAGCGTGTAGTGGTGGTGACACCTTGTGGAAAGACGAGGAGGAATATTTATTAAGTCTCTAATCAGACATTTTACACATTCGTAAAAAAAAAAAATAACATAAAACAAGAATTAGGTCAGGAACATGATGTAATATTGTTGGAAAATATAAACTATATACAGTATACTCACGTTAAGTAATATGTACTATAAAGCAAATCTCAACTGCTTGATTGGTTGTATCGTTGCAAAATGTAAACTATATTATTGTCCAGCTTCAATCTGCTAAATGCGACATAAGTAGGGTGACCATACGTCCTCTTTTTCCAGGTCATGTCCGGCCGGGATTTCGAGATCGCCCAAAATATCCGGGATTCGGCTTTTGCTTTCTACAGTCACCATTCATTATGTTTACATTATTACATTATTTGACACTGACACGTACATGCCAGCTTTGCAGGTCATGCATTCTGCTTCACACGGATCCCGATCGAGACGAAAACACAGGAATTTTCTTAGCAACCGATCACTTGTTTAGCGTTCATGTAAACACTACATTCAGATTCACCAATCGGAATTAATTCAGTCCTATTGAATCAAAAGGTGTGCATGTAAACAAAATGAATGGCGACGAGAAAGCAAAAGCCGAATCCCGGATATTTTGGGCGATCTCGAAATCCCGGCCGGACATGACCTGGAAAAAGAGGACGTATGGTCACCCTACACATAAGGCATGAATAGATATATATGAATAGAAGATATTATAAACTCTAACATCATGAATTTTTGTAAAGTTGCTTTAAAACATGCATATAAATAAATTTGACTTGACATGACATGTTGGAAGGTAAAACAACATGAGAACCGATTCTCTTACTTTGGCCACATTATCTTCACAACCCTGCAACGTTTGGTCATCAGGATGGCATGCGCTCTTCACATCCACATCCTGGCTTTGTATTTTCTCCAGCAGGGATGCTCTGTCTGCGAGGAGGTAGGCCACCTGTTCACTCAAGCTGATGGGGATGATATCAGCCAGACCTTCCTGAAGCAACATCTCGGAGACCTCGCTCCTCTGAGCCTCTGTACATATAGATTTAAATGTCATGAGTGGTGTAGAGCGGGCGGGCCTGAGGGAGGAGAGCACAGACAGAAACGCACCTTGCTGCAGGTGGATGTCGTCCAGAGAAGCACGGAGCGCTATGTTTTCTTGTTCGAGATGTAAAGCCACAGAGTCTCGGGTCTTGGTGAGACTCTTAATGTGATTGATGTATTGCTGAACCTGGGAACACACTCATTCTCTTATATATATCTACTTAAACATCTTGTTTTGTGTTCCACAGACACTCATATGGATCTGAAACAAATACAGGTGAGTAAATGATGAGTTTATTTATTTATTTTTTAACCCAACTCACCTTTTCTATCTCAGCGACACGTTCCTTCTGAAGATCTTGTATCTGTTGGTTGAGGGACTTCACAGTACTTTCACTGCTCTTGTAAAGCTGCCACAGCAGAGACAAGCGCTCATTAATGGAGGCCGAGGGGTCCAAACCTTCCTCCTGCAGTCGCTGCTCCATGTCCTGCAACATCTTTCCATCCTAAACAGACATAGAGATGCATCTTATGCCTATCTATATCTGTCTGCCTTTATCTAACTATATGTAACTCTCTTCGATCTAACCATGAACTGATCCGAGATCAGTGTTTGATGTGTTTAGATGATTACATCAAACACGTGATCTGCTCATGTTGTTTAAACATCCTTTGACAGCTGTTGTTGCAGATCGGAGGAGGTGGTGCACATGCGCACATCTGTTTTTCCTTTTAAACGACTTGCGGTTTTCTAACATGTAAACTTTACTACTTTCAGTTACATTTGTTTTTCAGCGAAAAGAATAGAGCGAAAGCAGCAGATAGTATGAGGTATAACTAGATAACTTACAATAGACGGATATTTACCACAAAGCCAGTTCGTGATGTGTTGCCCTTTAAAGAAAAAAGTAAAATGAGCGATTCGCCACGGAAAGGTTTATAAAACAGATCTTACCTGTGCTGTGCACATCTCCTACCGTTATTCAAAACCATTGAAGTTACTTTTTAGTTGTTGTTAAAAGTTATTATTGTTTTAAAAGAGAAATATCCCGCGAAACGCACGCACACGTTGCCGACTGAAGCGTTTTTCTTTCTTGCAACTGTCGCATTCTAACAAAACGTTCAGACGTTCACGGTCGCCTAGAAACGGATGTTAATGTATCACCTTCAGAATTTTTCAGCGTTTACTTGGAATGTATGTTCATCAGCGACAGCAGACTGTGTGTGTGTGTGTGTGTGTGTGTGTCTTTGTGTGGGACGTCCTGCAAAAGAACCCCACAAACTCCGCAATAATAAACGAGGTTCCCAAACAAGCTAGGCTATAAGGTTCACTCACGAAAAGGGTGCATTTTCAACTTTGAAAGGGTAATTTTAAAGTAAATGTTAATTATATACACTTTCATTTTAAAATAATGCATCCTCATTGACAAAAGACCATTTATAGGCTATGCTAACAACACATAAAAGCTGGCCTTAGTTTTTTTTTTTTTTTCTTACGTTCATGAAGGACACAAAATTGGAGAAAAGAAAAACAACATAATTTTTTATGGAATGTCCCAGATACTAAGAGCATGTGAAGATGCATAAAATATTGTACTAAATGTTTCTTTCCTCATATTAGAGAATTTAGCCTGTTTATACTAACTCTAAATAAAACCACAAATGCACAGAACAAGATAAAAATAGTTCAGTTTGGTTGAGCGGAAAGATTGAAACACTTCACAGGGGATTTGGGTGAGAACTGATGTTTCCTCTGGGTGGTCTGTGTTTCATCCAACAGGAAATATCATATCAGAACATCATTGCATTGAGTGTTGTGTAATTGTGTAACAGACTCTCTGGGTTTGGGCGGACACAAACTCAAGCCCATTTTTAACTAACCCAAAGTTTTTCTGGAGCTGTGAAGGAAACTCCTCCTCTAACCGAGCTCACATTCCTTCTTGGACCGTTTTTCCCAGACGTGGGAGTCTATGGAGAGAGTGAGTGAGAGAGTGGAGGAGATGAGAGAAGGGGCTTAGAGAACCAGCTTAGAAACAACCCTGAACTTCAGACGAAAGTTTTCCGAAGATCTGTTGGTACGAGCACACACAAGGTAAGCTGCATTTTTATTTCTTCAACAACAGTGAGTATTTCCTCTCTTAAAATTAATACTTCCAGACTTTTTAGAGCCTGATGTTCCATGGATGTACTGGTGCATAAAGAACCTATAGATCATCACGTTTACTTTGTTAATGCACAAGAACCCTTAAGACCTATAAAAGTCATATCAAGAATATGTCATTTCAAAAGAACCCTATAAAACTATTTATGTTCTCCGAGACATTCTTCTGTTTGTTTGTTCATATAGAACAATCCAGAAAAATCTTAGATGTGGGAAAGATTATGTAATCAAAATGTGTCTGTTCTGGTCTGTGTGAGGTGTTTCTGAAGCTTTTATGATTGGTAATTACAGCTCTATAATTTAAAGAACATCTTAGTAAAGTCTTGCATGGCAGAGAGAGCGACTAATGAGCAAGAACTGTCCGAATCTGTTCCAGGAACACATAACGAGAAGCTCCTGCATGTAAACATGAGAGGTGGGGGCCGAATTAATGAAAACCATGAGTTAGAGAATGTTGTCTAAATACGTAATCTTACGGCCACCACAAAGGGCCTCTTGGTCTCTGATTTGGGAAGAGATCTGAAACGCAGTGCGAGTTATTTTCACTGCACAGTAGTGACATAGAGGGTGTGGAATCTTGGGATCCGTGTGTGTCGTTCCCAAACTTCCTTCCCCATCCCGATCCGTCACACAGTCCTTGTATGAATGCAGGTTTTGTCGAATTCGAGCAGAAGTCTCCATTCATCTTATGGACGGAAAAGTCATGGAACGTTTGTGGAATTGCTATATGCTTTGCGTCTTGGAAACATGATGATGCAAAAGCGTCTAGCAGTGAGGTGAAAATTAATTTATAGGTATGACACCATGTATTATTACAGTGCTTGAATCAAAGTTCACACGCAAGTCCTAAATTTCTCCCTGGAAAGATTCTGTCAGCAAATGGCATCATTTTGATCAAGAAAACTTCCTCATGCAGTCGAGAACATTTCCAGAGAGCCTCTATTTGGCATCATACACCAGTTTTATTCAGCAATGATACATCAAATTGATCACTAAAGACATTTGTTACAAAATGAACATTTTGAACTTTCTATTCATCAAAGAATCCTGAAAACCAAGTGAATCAGTTCCCACATTGATGATAATCAGAAATGTTTCTTGAGCAGCAAATAATCATAGACTGATCATGTGACACTGCAATGCAGCTTTGATCACAGGAATAGATTACATTTTACAATATACTCAAATAGAAAACAGTTCTTTTAAATTTGAATAATATTTCACTGTTTTACTTTATTTCTGATCAGATAAATGCAGCCTTGGTGAGTAAAGAGACTTCTTTCAAAAACATTGAACTTTTGTACTGTATAGGATGCACATTCACATCAGATAGAACAGGAGAACTTTTATCTTTCAGTTTGTTTAATCTCATTTAATGCTGGAGAACAGGCTATATGTTTACACAGCGCTCATAATGTCGGCTACATCAGAGGCTTTTTAGACACACTGATAAATCCCAAATGATTCCTCATTTTCCTTTGTGAGCACATGAGATGGAAGTTCCCAGACAGAAATTCTTCTTCTTCTACTGACAGGATCCACCAAAATGTCTTTCCTGTTGATGTTTGTGACCGTTCTGCATTTGGTCACCCTGGCCATACTTTTCATTGCCACCATGGAGAAGGTAAGTCAGAACTGTAATAAAGAAACTGACAAACACACATGACCTCTGAACTATGCATTTGCTCATACAATCAAAATGTGCTCAAAATTGTTTCTAAATCACTGGAGATCAGGTGAAGCTCATTTTCCAAAAATTGTGAAACATTTTAACAAATGAAATTTGAGAAACTCACATTTTTAAAAGCATCTACACATCATTACATCTTAGGGGCCATTTACACTACACCGTTTTCAACTAAAAACGGAAAACTTTTTATGCTTTTTCTAGTCCTGGTGGACTTTGGGAGACACGGAGAACACGGATCTCTGGTATAAGTGCACCTATGACAACGCCACAGAATCCTGGCTATGTGCATCTGTCAAGGAGAGCGGTGAGTTACTGATTTTAAACAATATAAGGCAAGGCTATTAAAAAAAAGTCCTAAACTAGTTTTTGTTAATACAAAAAGTTCTTAACTCTTTCCCCGCCAGTGTTTAAAAATAAAAATAAAAAAAAGTTGCCAGAAACCACCAGCATTTTTGATCATTTTCACACAAATATTTTGTTGTATGAATTTCTGAAAATGCAACATATCAAAAGAAAAGAACAGACCCTCAGCTTTTAAACTAAAAAACCTGTTTTATTCTAGCATCATGCATTCTTTTTTTTTTTTTATCAACACTTGAAAATGGGGAAGTTTCTTTAAAAAAAGCATTTTGTTTGGAGTTGAGAGTTAAGCCACCACAGTCATCAAAATGTAGAAAATAGCACAAAGTGAAAATAAAATGGTATTTGGGGTTAAGGTTACGGAAACTACATTTAGCATGGTAAATACACAAATCAAACATGAACTGTTAATAAAACACATGGACACTGATTTGGATGAATAGAATGAACATACATGCATGCAAATCCTTCCCGGCTTTCATTACGTACAAATTGACAACGCAACTAATGACGTTGCATGCTCGTAATTTCATTTGCTCTTTATATATAGATATGCAAACAATAACAAGCTACGCAAATAGTGTTAGAATAATGACACTGACATATAGCCTGACATCTCACTTTACAGCAGATACTGAATCAATGCATGTTACATAAAAGGCATCTCTGACAGAAGAGCGTTTACAACACGCATGTCTTTCAAAATAAAAGTCTCACATCAGAAAAACATTTTGAATTATGTTTATTTATTTATTTGACTGCAGTGACTCGCGACCCACCAGTTGAGAGACTACATTTCTACACCGAGGTTGACGAATAATCTTTGTAAATAAATAGCTATTTGTGATATTCTTCTCTCTCAGAATGGCTGCAGTCAGTCCAGGCCCTCATGATATTATCGGTAGTGCTCTCCTCCATCTCCTTCATGGTGTTCCTCGGACAGCTCTTCACCATGTCTAAAGGAGGACTTTTCTACTTCACTGGTCTATGTCAATGTTTTGCAGGTAAGTGTTTTCATTAATTACTTATAAACTGATTATATATAATTTTCTATTAATTTAGGAAGGTTGGCAGGCAGAACGTTGATGACATGTTATTATTCCCTAAATAGTGCCACATGTGCTGCTCCCTTGTGGACACTTTCTATATATATTCTCACACTATTCACCTCCTCCACACACACAGGTTTTGCAGCATTTGCGGCTGTTCTGATCTACACCTTTCAAAGGAGAGAGATCCTTCAAGATGTTCAGGAGCTGGAAATGGGTCGTTTCGGCTACTGTTACATTCTAGCCTGGGTCTGTGTGCCCCTTTTACTTATTAGTGGCGCACTTTATGTGCATCTGCGCAAACGGGCCTGATTTTCTGCTTAACACCATGCATGTAGTGTAGCTGTTTAGTCTGCTATGAGATTATATATGCTTATGGCTGTTTTATATTTTATGATATATGGAGTATTGTTATTTGTAATTTATTATTATCCTACTAGTTTGTAGGACCAAACTCCCAACACATGCTTTGCTGCTTTTGGGAAGTTGCATCAAAACGTGGAAACTGCTGCTTTATAGAGATGACTTTTGTTGATCTTCAGAACACAAATGAAGATCTTTTTGATGAAATCTGAGAGCTTTCTGTCCCTCCATTGACAGCTACGCAACTACCACTTTTCAAAAAGTTCATAAAGATATCGAAAAACTAATCCATATGAATTGAGTGATTTAAAAAAAAAAAATCTGAAGACTCGATCGCTTTATATGATGCAATAGATTGACTTTAGGCTTTTATTCACATATAAACACTCATCAACTCACACATCAGTTGTGGTAAACGGAAGCTCAATCATGTTCGCTTGACATCTGAGAACCAATGAGGTTCATTCTCGTGTTACGCAGCATGTTTGAGCTTCAGCAAGAACCAATGAGGTTCATTCTCGTGTTACGCATCACGTTTGAGCTTCAGCAAGAACCAATGAGATTCATTTTTGCACAGGTTTGGTTGCGCTTCTGTTTATGTTCACTGATCAATGTTAAAATGTGAATAAAAGCCTAAATTCAATCTGTTCATTATATAAAGCGATCGAGTCTCTTCAGAAAATTTGGACTAAACCGCTCAATTCATATGGATTAGTTTTACAATCTCTTTGTGAACTTGTTGAAGCGTCAAAATGTCAGTTGTGTAGCTGTCAATGGAGGGACAGAAAGCTCTCAGAACCAAAAAGATCTTCATTTGTGTTCTGAAGAGGAACGAAAATCCTTTTTTAAATCATGCGTTAAGAAAACTGGAAAAAGTTTCTAAATCAATTTGTTGGATCCCCAACATGAAAACGTCACAACTGGAAACCTCAAACCAGTCCTTTTCCCCCAATATTGAATATGTGTCTTTGTATTATTATATGTTTTTATGTATGCAAACTCTATAAATAAAATATTTTTCAAAATCACAACAAATAGTTGTTGTGTTTTTGGTTAGAGTAAACAAGCTTAGAAAAAAAGAAGAATAGAATCACAAAAATGCTGCAGTTCATCAACAGGATCAACAATTGTCCACTAGAAACTTGTGAGTCATGAAACTGTTAAAGTCGTTTATATAGTAGTGAGTTTGAATCAGTAATTAGTAACAATCTGCACTGCTAATTCAAGTGTTCAATTTGAACAGCTCTAATAAATGTATTGTGTTTGGTTGTTGTATCAGCATGACAACATACCATCGTAAAACACATTCTCTGCTTTTAAAAACACGATTGATACTGTCAAAGAGACAATAGGCATTAGACATGACGCCTACAGATAGAAGAGGCGATTACAGAGGAATGTGTGCATAAATGAATTACAAGGAATTCATGCAGAACCTAAAGGTGAGCAAAGGTGAGCACACCATACTTTCTTCATTGGATCAAAACACACGTAGCTTCTCCGGATGTAAACATCATGTATACAGATGCTTGTGACGTGAAAAGAGACCACTAGGTGTTGAGTTCCAGCCTCGCCCCCTTTTGACTGTGAGGGAAAGAAGGTCTCAATCTCTTCTCCCTGGAGATGACTGGCTCGGCTGGTAGAACCAGTCACGATAGTGGGCCGGCGACAGAGAGGCACTCTATGTGTTTACTAAAGACACAATAAAGACAGAAATCTAATATCAGCCTTACGAGAGAGAGGACGAGGACTGAAGGGAGACCGGAGTGTTTCTCAACATGTTTTGTGGGATGTTAGATGATTTGCTGACTCAAGACGTGGTTTTGCATGAAAGCTAAAAATGGGCAGATCGCAGCAATGACTTGTTGCTCACATTGGCTGGTGACGGGGAGTAATTTAACACCAGATTGAGTGAGGCCATTTAGAATGGGTGGAGATAGCAGAGATATGTCAGAACTTGACGGAAAGAGTGGATGGACTGAGGGTGTGTGAGACAGGCACAGACGGGTAAGTCTCCACTTTTAGTACATAATCTGTTCTTTTTAAGTATTACCATAAAATAGATAAGTAGAAATGCATGGATTTTAACATGCCCTTGTGAAAAAGAAGTACACTTTAGCATACTTTATAGTCAAGAGTAGTTGTTACTTAAGTGCGAACTGAATGTAACGTTGTAATTATGTTTTAATAGTTTAAATTTATATTAAAATCAGTTGAGGTATGCATAAGAACATCTTCATGTCAGTTTCTCCCTTAATAGACTAAATGCCGATTTGTTCTTCACTTTTGATGTAGGATAAAATCCATGGTATTTAGGATCAACTCCGACTGTATAATTGCGTTACATATATCTTAAGCGACTTAAGTGCAAACTGAATGTAACGTTGTAATTATGTTTTAATAGTTTAAATTTATATTAAAATCAGTTGAGGTATGCATAAGAACATCTTCATGTCAGTTTCTCCCTTAATAGACTAAATGCCGATTTGTTCTTCACTTTTGATGTAGGATAAAATCCATGGTATTTAGGATCAACTCCGACTGTATAATTGCGTTACATATATCTTAAGCGACTTAAGTGCAAACTGAATGTAACGTTGTAATTATGTTTTAATAGTTTAAATTTATATTAAAATCAGTTGAGGTATGCATAAGAACATCTTCATGTCAGTTTCTCCCTTAATAGACTAAATGCCGATTTGTTCTTCACTTTTGATCTACGATAAAATACATGGTATTTAGGATCAACTCCGACTGTATAATTGCGTTATATAAATCTTAAGCGACTTAAGTGCAAACTGAATGTAACGTTTTAATTGCAATTAAATGAAAATGTTTTAATAGTTTAAATTTATATTAAAATCATTTAGCTGAACTTTTTTGACCCGCTTAAGTAAGACAACGTACATCTTTACGTGTAATTTCGTAAATATGCTTAGTGTACTGCCAAATGTAATGTCAAGCATTTATGGTAAACTAAAATTTCCTCTAATGTCATTTCTATTGAAACTTGTATGTCATGTATTTAATTACACATTTGTAGTTATGATGTTGCAATTTATTACATTTACAACATACTGACTTAAATATACATTATTTATTAAAAGGACAGATAACACAATGCAGTTACAAGTATAATCATGTACTTTACAAATGCTTTAGTATGTCAACATATCAAAATAAGAGCACTTTTAAAACACTACAAAAGATTGTTAAACATGATTTAAAACTTGCTAAAAAAACTTTTAAATTGACATTATTACAAAGTGATTTTTTTTAAAGCTCTCTTTAAGTACACTTAAGCATTTTTTTTTTTTTTTAAATATACATTTAAGATTTGAAGAACACTACAAGTGCACATTCAACACAGTCACGTGCACTTCTTTTCCACAAGGGTGGCCATCAAATCAAATTGATGAGGAAAAGGCTGGGAATGTTGTTAAACTCTAATGTTGCTCTTTTCCCCTGAAGACTGTATTCTAGGACATTTCAAGATTCTCCAAATCTTCCAAGAACCACACAAACGATTCCTCCATGGAGTATCCTGCTTTTCTGTTGACATTTGGTGGCTAAAAAGAGTTAAATGGTTTCAAGGCATGAAGAAGAACCTCAACTATTTGAATAATTCACCAACATCCTCCTCCAAGAAACTTAGAGGAGCAGCCAGTTATTCTCTACACATCAACATGCAGTTTTCCACAGTCATTGTTTGGTAGAAGAAGGATATCTCCATCCATCATTGGGTTCCAATCATGTCAAACTCTCAAGAGCAGAGCCTCAATGAGAACGTCATCTTCGCTCCGTTGACCGAGTCCAGTCCAGACTTCTTGCACTGCGAGGAAGAACGCTATTGTGTGGAAAGCCTGGTGAGCTCCGGTCCTGAGGCTTTCTACACCAAACTCCAACGGGAACAAATCGGATCGTTCTTGTCCACCGGCGAGGTGAACCAGATCTCCAGCTGGGCCGAGGACTATCTTCAAAGCGATGCGGTCCTGGAGGATGGAAACGGGGAGGTGGAGGTCGGTTCTGAGGGGGACGACTTCTCCGGACATTATTTCCCCACGGAGTCTGACACTCCGGCTCCATGCTTGGAACTCGGATGGCCAGAAAGGTACAGCTGGATGGACATGGGTCGAGTTGAAGTATACACCAATCCTCCTGTCGAACAGGAGCCCTCTATACGAGTAGTCCTCAGGAGACTCTTACAAGGAGCCACTAGGGTAAGTCAAGTCAGCTTTATTTATATAGCAGCTCTTTCAAAGCAGATTCACAGTAATAAACAGCTGCAAACTTAATCAAATATGAAACAAATTATGCAGTTCTAAAAAGACAGTAGTTCAATAACTCTAAGTTCAGCAATTATGAAATGGATTCAATTGCTCTACAAGCAGAAGAAAAGAGTTTGGTTAGACTCAGCTTGAGTCAGTTCAATGTTGATTCAGTTCAGTTTATTAACAGTGTTGCAAAATGCATCAATGATGAAACACTGTCGATTCAGCAATAAATCAGCTCTAAAGGAGACAGTCGGTAAGACCAGGGGCCTGATTTATTAAACGCAATTATACAGTCGGAGTTGATCCTAAATACCATGGATTTTATCCTACATCAAAAGTGAAGAACAAATCAGCATTTAGTCTATTAAGGGATAAACTGACATGAAAATGTTCTTATGCATACCTCAAATGAAACCTTTTGGCCTCTCATACGAGTAATTCAATTATTTCGACATTGTTTATGAAAGCACATCAGAATATGCATGAATATAATTTACTGTAATGTTTTTACTGCTTTTAATAATTGCATCCCTAAAATTAATTGATTTATATGAATGATTTCCTAAAAATAATAATAATATTATCAGAAACTGGCCCATGGGCTCACACGTTTTCTGATTTCCTTGCCCATTGATGAGTCACATACTTCTGATATTTGTAGGCGTTCAGTAGTTGATGCGCTTGATTTTAAAGCCGGAAGTTGACATTGTTTTTTCAAACAAGAAAAAAAAGTTGATTTTGTCCATGAGGAATTGATTGGATGGTTGTGGTTTGCTATTGGTGGATCTCATGTGAGTGACAGGTAGCCCCGCCCTCGTCATCAGATTAGAGATGTGATTAAAGATTACGAGGGCACATGAATTAAAAAATAATGATGTACACAGATAAATTATTTATAATAAATACAGCAATATTCCTTTTGTGACTTTAAGATGAACTGCGATTTATAAAGAGAAATATATTAAAGGAACACACCGACTTTTTGGGACTTCAGCTTATTCACCGTATCCCCCAGAGTTAGATAAGTCCACACATACCCTTCTCATCTCCATGCGTGCCGTAACTCTGTCTGACGCACCCACCGCTAGCCTAGCTTAGCACAAAGACTGGAGGTAAATGGCTCCATCTAGCATACTGCTCCCAATAAGTGACAAAATAACGCCAACATTTTCCTATTTACATGTTGTGATTTGTATAGTCACAGCGTGTACAAATAACAATGTCACATGAGAGACAGCCATCTTCGATGGCTAGCGGTGGGTGTGTCAGACAGAGTTATGGCCCACACGGAGATGAGAAGGGTGTGTATGGACTTATCTAACTCTGGGGGATACGGTGAATAAGCTAATGTCCCAAAAATTTGGCGTGTTCCTTTAAGAACATTCTTCTGCATATGGATAGACGTTGTATAAATCATTCGTCAGAACATTTTGGAAACTGTCATGTGTTCACATTTAGGATAATTATATATGAACATCTTTATAAATGAGCTAAAATAAGTTGGTTGAATGCAAAACACTAAACTAAGCATGAACCAGCAGAAAGTCCACTAGTTTTTTGCATTTGTGTTGGGCAGGTGATTGCCGTTGTAACTGATAAATTGTCGGATAACGTGGTGATTGGTGACCTCCGAAACGCTGCATCCCGGGGGGTTCCGGTGTACATCATCCTCAACAGAAGATCCGCGGAGGAGAACTGCTCTCTGCACCAGCTTCAACATCCGGTGAGTGGATCAAACCATCAAAGTTAATTCTGATGAGTACGTTGTGTAACCTTTAAGCCACAAAACTTTCATGCACACCTTAACAGACTGAACTTTAGGCTGGTCCTCTAGACAAAAGACCAGACACACCTTAGTGGAATATTCTGCATTTGTCAGCAAATGTTACTCTTCATCACAGAGTTTCTCTTTCTGTGTGCAAGCAAGTATGAATGAGAAGAACTCATAAAGCCATGGTGAACAGGTTCAACTACATTCATCTGCTGCGGATGATTGGCTTGTGGTTGTGGAATGTTTTTGGTTTGGATAATCGCTCCACATCTCTGAAACTTAACTAGATCTGACCTTTAGTCGAAAGCTGAAAGTTTAGAATTTTTGCGGGAACCAACTGCAATCTTTATGCAAACATTAGATTTTGAGATGTAGTTCAAGGGAATCTCTTCCTTGATGACATTTTCCAGAATATCATGGTGCGCATTCTTGGAGGTAAAACGTTCCTGACGCGTGACACGAAGATGGTTGTTGGAGAGCTGAAGAACAATTTTGTGTTGGTGGATCTGGAGACGGTGATGATGGGGAGCTACAGGTAAAGGACGCTTTCATAATGGAGCTCATAAATCAGTCTTTTAATAGAGCTGAGAAACGCATTACCTGCAGTTGAAAGACTTGCTCCAGGGAACAAGGGTGTGAACCGTTTGGGATTTGAACCAACTTTTGGGTTGCCAGCTCATACCTTTAAAGACTTTAAGCTACACCACCCCTACATTATACAGACAATTATTGAAATCAAGACTCTGTGGGAACAATTTTTTGTCTCTTTCACAGTTATTAAAGTATACTTACTCAAAAGTTTAGGGTCTTTTATTTTTATAAAGAAGTATCTTTTGCTCACCAAGGCTGCTTTTATTTGTTTAGAAATGCAGTAAAACAGTAAAATTATAAAATATTAGTTTATTGAACTGTTTTCTATTTATATATATTTTTTAAATATAATTTATTCCTGTGATCAAAGCTGAATTTTCAGCATCATTACTCCAGTCTTCAGTGTCACATGATCCTTCAGAAATCATTCTAATATTGATGCTCAAATTTATTTTTATTTTTATTAATGTTGAAATGAGTTGTGCTGCTTAATATTTTTGGAAACCATGATAATGTTTTGTAAATATATTCAATGTCACTTTTGATCAATTTAATGCATCCTTGCTGAATAAAAGTATTAATTTCTTTAAAAAATGTACTGGCCCCAAACTTTTTAATGGTGATATACACTGCCTGGCCAAAAAAATAAAAAAATAAAACGATGCCGTTTGGATTTAAAAAGGCAAATGCTCAAGGGTCTATGTTTGAATTATTATTGCTGTGATTATCATGTTTCTAGCATGTTATATGTTTGGCAATCGTTTTTCTAACCCTAATTAATGGAGTGTGTAGCTTTTCATTTCTTAAACAACCATGTAGGAGTAGACTTGAGTCTACAGAGTACAGAGTGCTGGACTCTTGCATTGTCAATACAAGATCTTGTCCAAAAATTGATGCACCTCTTGATGGAAATAAATGTTGTGATGTTAATTCCATCAAGAGGTGCATTCATTTTTGGACAAGATCTCGTGTTGTCAATGCAAGAGTCTCCTCCAGCATATCCCAAAGACTTTCAATGAATTTAAGGTCTGGACTCAGAGGTGCCAATTCATGTGTGAAAATTATTCTTCAGGCTCCCTCCCAAACATTCTTTCACAATTTGAGCCTGATGAATCTTGACATTGTAATTCTGGAATATGGCCATGATGTGTCTTCATGGTTGTTTAAGTAATGAAAAGCTACACACTCCATGAATTAGGGTTAGAAGAACTGTTGTCAAACATATAACATGCAAAGCGATCAAATGGTATCAGAAGACTTTTTTTATCAGAAGAATTTGCACATATTGACTTTTTTAGTTTAGTTTTATGGCGCTAATTTGCTCCATTTTGGATTGTTACATCTTCTGAATCCTTTATAATCTCAAAATTTTTCTTTTTTGTCTTGGTCAGCCTTGCCTGGAGCGATGCTCACCTACATCGTCAGCTCGTCACCGTCATGAGCGGCCCGGTTGTGGAATCTTTCGATCGAGAGTTTCGGATCCTCTATGCTGCCTCGCTTCCAATCCCAGATGCATGGACAACTGGAAAACCAGCAACAGAACCCAAAATATATAATAAACTGCCACCCCTGAACACAAACGGCAACAAAATTGAACTTACAGAGTTCATCTCCAATCCTCCGCCTCCTCCTATTGACAGTCCTCTGGATTGGGAGGCGATGGGGGTCATCAAGAGATTCCCAGACAGCAAATTTAGTCCACCGGATGATGGGGAGTTGCAGTTCTATCATCGACCCCTCTTGGACAGACATCCAGGAGGATGGGAGCTCCCCTACAATGACTTCAACAGCAGACATCTGACTGGGCATCAAGAGGAGGGCAAGTGAGTACAAAATACAAAGATATTTGACCTCAGATCTAATATGTGACAGTCTCACAATTACATTAAGAAATAGGAATGGGAAAAATATTAAAGCTAGACTTTATAAAACTGCATGTATTCGGAGGAAGAACATTGTTTTGGTTGTGCTTCAGCTCTGCGTGACTGTGCGGATGAATATGATTATCATACTGCTCATAAAACATTTACTACTAGGTGTAAGAGATATAACCAGTTTAGAAAGGATCTCAATCTGACTAGCTGAAGACGTTACTGTAGCTTTACCTATTATTAGACACAGTACTTCCTTGAAAATAAATTCCAGCACACATGATGAAATGACCCTTCACAATAGATAAAGCTTTATATTGAACTCTATGGAAATTTATCTGTTCAATAAAACACCTTACTCTCCTATTGAGTAATAAAAACGCATTTCTGCGTCGCTTTGATAACATTTCAAAGTCTGTCTAGCCAATGTTGATTCTTGTTTTATTACGAGCTCTGTCTCGTTCTCTTTTCTCCAGCAGACTCTCCTCTGTTCCCCGTTTGTTTAAAATGGGTGATTCTCCTGAGGTTGGAGATTTAGCGGCTCCATGTCAACCTTTCTCGCTCCTTGTGACACTAACCTCTGACTTCTCACACCAGACACACACACACACACACACACACACACACACACACACACACACACACACTCAACTAACCTCTGACCTCTCACACAAGACACGCGTCAAATGAGCCAATGCAACTTTACTCTATTTACGGAAATGACGAGACACACACGGGCGAGTGAAAAGCATCCCAACAGGTCTAAAATATAAACATATTATTGGCTTACTATAGTGAATCAGGGTAAGACAAAAACATGTTTTGGTTAATATATTGACTCATTATTTAAATTGTATATATTTTGAACAAAAAAGTTACATAGTGTACCTTTAAAATAGAAAATAGTTAATGGTTATTGCAAGTTGTAATGTTTCACATATCGGTTTACTGTATTTTTTATCAAATAAATGAAAACAACTTTTAAAAACAAACAAAAATCTTGCTAAACCCAAACTTTTTAACAGTAGTGAAGTGTATGACATGAAAGATAGAGAAAACAAAAAACAGGTGCTGTAACTGAGTGAAATTACATAATTTTGAACGTATTTTGTGTTTTCATGAACAGCTTGTAGAATTTAATACAGTTTTTGATATGTGATGACTAAACCCCACAATGTATGACTCCATCCATATTTAATATATGATATAATATTCTGCAAGCTGTGATAGCTTTGAAGAGCACAGTCCTGAAGCTATTGCCTGTTGTATTTCAGAATGAAGTACAATATTTGAACTAAACTTAAACTTACTCTGTCTTATCTGCATTTTAGGTTCAATTCAATGTTTCTGTCAGACTTCAGGCATCCGGAATATCAAATACAAAGGTCAGCATTCTCAAAAGACTTTTCATGTGAGCTCATACGGATGTATTGTTAGATGTGTTTGCGCTTCCTCTTAACATGCATGTGCTTTTTCTGTTGTTATCTGCAGGCGGCATTACTCTCCAGGAGAAATGCATTGCAATGACGTGGTGAACAGGTAACCGGTCCAAAAGACTACAAGAGACAATCATGTAAGCAAATATTTGAATAGATGTTAGCAAACCTCTTAGAGATTTGTGCTTATCTCTTTCACCCAAAGACATTTGCAGATGCCTGACAGAATCACGTATCCCGTGCTGAATCCTGAAAATGAGGAGAGGTATCCTGTGTACAAATCCCGCAACATGGCATCAGAGGAAGAGATGGGACCCGCTCTGAGACGAGAGCCTTTCCTGACAAGAGACAGAGTTTTAGGAGACATGATAAACCCAGAAGGAACCACTCAAGCCAATCTAAAGGTCGGTGCTACTGGTATACACGCAATAATGAACGACTGGCCGTGTTTTATTGTGAATAAAGTTACGGCTGAAAGACGTTATTATTAGGCATGATTAGGCACGACACAAAGGCAAAGCCATGATGGCTTCTTCTACATTATTGCTTTTATAAAACGGTTACCACACAATATGAATATTAAAGCCGGAAATACGTATTAATGTTACTTTTTTGAAGTAAAATAACTGAAATCCATCCTTCCGCCAGAAGAAAATAGTCCCTGACAGTGACACTAAACATCAAGAAAGTGTTCCTAGATGTAATATGCCTCATCTGATGGAGCTCAAATAAAAAAGATACTAGAACAGAAAAAAACCCAGAGACTTACGCGTGGGTAGGCCCTACGCGTACATTACGCAGTCATTTTGTACCCACTTTTTTGTTTTTTGACAGTTTTCATTGTTTATGGGGAGCAATATGAGAGAGAAATTTGGTGATCGTCGTTTAGGTACATTAAACCACGTAAAGCTAGGACTTATATATATAAAGCCCATGAGAACCGCGGGGAGTCAACACACAGCCGCTGCCCTGCTGAAAATGTGAAGCAGAAACGCTTAATGTTAAAACATGACCTGCGCGAAAGAGAAAAATAATAAAAATGAATGCGTCATTGTACCCACTACCCAGCACTTCTGAAAATGCACTTCCGAATGCGTCTCTGTCGCCAGCACATTTCAAACCAAACTGACGCCCATGATAAGATGAACAAACAGTAAAAGGCCTACCTGAAACAGAAAACTTTTGAATAATATTCCCTCTGCACTTCGGAAACTGTGGGCTTACACACACACCAACACTAACCACCCGCATAATGACAAGACTGTCTTGACAGAGGGAGGGTGAATTAAAGATGAATAATGCAAACATAACGCCAGCAGAGGTCACTATACTTCATATAACTAATAAACAGTTACTTTTGCGGTAATAGTAGCCTACATGGAACAGTTTTGACAGTAGGCCTATGATTGTTATGTTGAAATCGGTGGAGCGCAGTGATACACAGATCTGTTCAGTGAAACGGTCATATACAGAAATACTGAAAAAGATAAAAGCAAAGTCACTCGAGGCTGTTGTTACAGTGATTTTCTATAGGATAGTTAAGGGATGTTGTTTGCTTTATTCCATTTTTCCTTATTTCATTCTTTCACAGAAACCGCCAGATCTTTCCCGGAGCAAGACTTTCAGCACTTTGAGTGACATTCTTAAACGGGTCAATTCACGTCGCAGTTCTTTAGGACAGACTAGGACAGAAAACCCAACGCCGGGCATCAGCAAATCCACAATGGAGCTGAATGTACATCGTTCAGACACGGCATCAAACGCTCGAACCACCGTAAGAGAGACTGAGATTTCTCATTTATAGTTTACATGGCAGCTGTTGGGACAGAAAGATAAACATACAATTAGCCCTAAAAGAGCCATACAATATAATGCTCATGTTTAATGTTTCCACTGATATTTCTGGTCTTATTCAATATTAATGGAACATGATTATTTTGAATTTCATTTCTATGAAATACATTTGTGGCATGTTGTCAATTATTACTCATTCCTCAGTGTGTACAAATACACGTTTTGCAGTAAATCAATGTACACCAGAAGCCTAGAAGAAATGTACTCTAGCCTAGATTTAAAATGCACATCTGACTGTCTCAAAAGGACACTATCGTTCAAAAGATTTTTTGTGTTGTAAATATTTGTGTTCAACAGTTGTACAACTGTTTTCAACATAATAATCAGAAATGTTTCTTGAGCAGCAAATCATCATGATTTCTGAAGGATCATGTGACACAGTAGTCTGGAGTAGTAATGCTGAAAATTCAGCTTTCATCACTGGAAGAGATAACATTTAAAGTAACCTATATTCAAGTACAAAACAGTTATTTTAAATTGGGTAATATACGGTTATCCGGACCACATGTGATGACCTACCCCAACCCCGCCCCTAAACCTACCTGTCACTGGGGTTACGACCAACCAAGAGCGGTTGTCGTCACGTGTGGTCAGGTGTGGTCCGGATAACCGTATAGTACCTTAAATTGTAATAATATTACACAATATTACTGTTTTTTTTTTTTTTTTTTTTATCAAATAAATGCAGCCTTGTTGAGCATAAAAGACTTTAAAAAATGTAAAAATTGTACAGATCCCAGACATTTGAACAGTAAGCCCATCTGTGCAAATATCTTTATATTGTTTATGCATAATCAGAAGTTCATTGTCCTAGAAAAATAGTCCCACCCACAGTTTTACTGAAGCCTATAATTTCTACTATGAAGTGCATTTCAATTTATTTATGCACAAATCTGGTGTATTTAAAGCTTAATCGTGTGATATACCTTTAAAACGCTAAGAAATGACTTCACTGCTATTGTCTTTCAGAACTGTGATAATCTGCCTCTGACTCCAGCCCTGGCACTAATGAAAAAGAGAAACGATGATGTTAAATCTGGACTGTTGAGGAACATGCCCAGTGTGTTTTCTCCTGGATTCAGATCTTCCAGCTTCGGCCAGCAGAGGGAGCCGTGGAGGTCTCCTTTCAGAAGCCACAGAAGTGAAGAGGAGCACTGAACTTATGCAGGAAACCCCACACAATGACATCAATAGTGTTACAATAATTCCCACATATTTAAATATGTAAATGTTACTGTAATAAGCAAGGCTGCAGGTACGAAGGGAGTTTTCTGCTTAATGAGAATGAATATTCATCATCAATGATGTCACACTTGAAGAACAAGTCTATTATTATAGGCCTGATTTACATGTGATGAACTCATGATGTATGAACTGTCATATTTTCTCAATGAAAAGGGAATGTAAATGTCAAATGTTAATGCTGCCTAACATTTAATATATATACCTCCATTTATAAAATCAAATACCACAAACAAATATAAGAGACTGGCTCTTTCTATTCAGATATGCTCAATAAGTCATCATGAAATAGTTTTACTTCAGAACGTCCATCAGCTACAGAGGAAAGTTGTTTCAGAGGAGCAGGTTGTTACGGTTTGATTAAAGATTACAATTCAAACCTTTTTATCCTTTGGAATAATGTGCACTGATCAATCATTCAAAATAAGATAGGAAAGCATATTAAAAAAGTAAATATGATCAAATTTTATTTCATGTTGATTTTATATCATTAGACCTGTCTGGATAGGCTGCTAAGATTAAACTAAATTACACAAGTATAAATCGTTACACTTTATTTTAAGGTGTCATACAGTGTAATTATATATTTAAATACTGAGTAATATTAAGCAACTGCATGTACTTACTATAGGGTTAGGGTAGGATTAGGATTTGGTTGAGGGTTAGTTGCATGTAATTATGCATAATTTACTGTTATTACTATAGTAAGTACATGTAACGTAACACGGACACTGTAAAATAAAGTGTTACCGTATAAAATAGTTTTTTTATGTGACATAATAAAAGATGTTTCCTAAAGGGACCACTATGTAACTTATTTTGTTTAAAATAAACAAAATTTAAATAATGAGTTAATACATCATCAATCCTCCTTCCCAAAATGTGTTTGTCTTATCCTGATTAACTATGGTAAGTCTATTATAAGTGTTTATGGCCTGGCTTCACAAATTCACATTTCACAGTTAAATAGCTTTTATAAATGTGCTGGATTATATTTTCAAGGATGTACCGTGTCTATTAATGGGTAAAGCTACAGTCTTCAGCTAGTCAGCTCGAGATCCTTTCCATCTGGTTATCTCTCTTATTATGGAAGCTTGTTTCCGCCACAGAATAAAACATTTTAAAAGATAATTGCAACTTTTTATCTAACAATTGCGAGTTTACAATTGCGAGTGATATAAAGTCGCAATTGCTAGAAAAAAAGTCAGAATTCTGACTTTATAAGACGCAATTGCGACTTTATTTCACGCAATTCTGACTTTATAACACGCAATTCTGACTTTATAGCTCGCAATTCTGAGAAATAAAGTCAGATTTGCGAGATGTAAACTCGCAATTGTGAGATAAAAAGATTAAAAAAAAATAATAATATTTTTTTGTGGCGGAAACAAGCTTCCATACTTATACCTATAGTGAATAGTCTTATGAGCAGTATTATAATCATATTCATCCGCACAGTCACGCAGAGCCGAAGCACAACCAAAACAATGTTCTTTCTTTTTTACCGCCAGAGGGCCAACAGTTATAGTGCACCTTTAAATATTGAAAAATACAGTGGATGATTGTAATGTGTAATGATTGCATTAGTATCCCCAATATAGAATGAATCTAAAAAATAATTATTGTGCAATGGTTGAGGTTCCTCTCTAAAAAATGAAATTAAAGGAAATTGAAGGAAGGAATATCCCTGCACTTTTGAACTGGGGATCATCGTCATTATCTATGAAAAAGAAACTGCAGAAAGCTGACGAGTCACTAAATGCGTCTTGAGTGTGTGTGTGTGTGTGTGGATGTGGGCGTACTCATGACGTTTTGGAACTTACAAATGTGGTTTCACGTGTGAGGGTTTCAGACTTTGTATAGACGCAGCACACTAGAGAAGATCTTTATTCTCAGCATCTTCCAGAGAACTGTGTGTGAGTGTGTGTGAAGCCTGTGAGCAGATGGACCTGTTGTGGAGGATGAAGCTGCTCTGTGGACTGATCCTGACTGTGGCTGTTCTGGTTCTGGCTGAAGAACACAGCGTGGAATCTGGATGTCAAATATGGGAAAACAGTAACGACCCGAAAGACGTGTGCTGTACGCAGTGTCATCCAGGTGAGTTTTGCAAAGGACTTTACTCTGGGATAAAATGATTGATAAAACCGAATATCTGTATTGTCTGCATCCATGTTTCTCAAACTCAACAGAATTGTGTTTAACAAGAAACAAACAACAAAACAAAAAAAATATGGCAAGCAAATTATGCTTGATAAACTGCAGATCTTGGGTACAAGTATCAAGATATAATATATTATAAGTTTATAGTTCAATATACAGTGCTCCATAGGAGTGTGTGAGATTCCTGTTTCCATAGTAAGGATTAGGATTGTGGGAATTTGGGTTGGAACTAGGTCTGCAAAAAGCTGGGGCCGAAAGGAGCCATGTTCAGAAAGGTTTGAGAAACAATGGTTTAAGCTTATTGTTCGTTTTTTGTGAAGTGAATGCATGTAGTAAAAAAAGATGAAAGAAAAGAGAAATATGCATTAAAAGAACTCTTAGTACCACGGTATTCTTAGAAGTACCTCAGAGTACTATGTAAAATGGAGCAGTTCCACTGTGTTCTTTTTTTAGTAAGATTGATTAAATCAATAATAAAAAAAAATTGTTATATAAGAAAGCAGGGCTTTGTCTCCAATGAAATATCAATGGAAATTGATCATTTTGTTAAACGTTACCACATTTTATTACTATAATTTTATTAATAACAGTGTGTTATCAAACAACACCAAAAATATCAACGTAAATGTAAAACAAATGGGGAAAAAATCATATACGTAACAATTTTTGTTGCATATTACATACATGGAGGCTTGAGAAGCTCAGATGTAAGAACTGAATACAGTTATCAATTTGTGATAGATGAAGTTGGAATAAATGACTAAACCCCAAAACTGGAATTGCTATAATAGCTCATTTTTAACAAGCGACAGCACAAATATCAAGTTCACAGTATTTAGCCTGTTCTTACACACGCATGAACACTGGTATAAAGAGTCTTCCTGTTTCCCCTCATGATAAAGTGTGATCATGTGATTAAAAACCACAATAAACAGCTGCTTTCATCCTCACAGCGCATTACTTTCGATTTGATTATCGTGCTTCATGTATAATGTTTACCGGGAGGATGTCAGGTATAGAGTGAGGTTCAGAAGTCCACTTGTAAAAATGCTTCTATTTTGCATTTTTTATTTAATCTATTATAGTCAACAATCGAAAAGTAAACATGATTTTGGTGTGTACTTTTGAATCAATGACCGATGACAGCATAATAAAGCGCATCTTGTGCTTCATTGCACAAGGTTCATCACAACACATTTATGTAACATTACGTAACAGTGTTAACATTACAATGTTTCACTGTTTTTGCAATGCATAATGGATTGGAGAATGACTATGTTGGTAACATTGACTTCCATAGTATTTTATTCCTACTGTGGAAGTCAATGGGGACCAGCAACCGTTTGGTTACCAACATTCTTCAAAATATCTTCTTTTGTGTTCAGCGCAAAGAAATAATTTCATACAGGTTTGTAACAACATGAGGGTGAGTAAAAGATGGCATTTTTGAGTGAACTATCCCATTAAAGTTCAGGAAAAAGAGGACAAGTCTAAAGAGGACGTAGACTGTGTTCACCCAAGGTGTGTTTTTCAGATTTTAATGTGGTCTCAGACTTCTAATCCTACTGTATACGTGTGTGTGTGTGTGTGTGTGTGTGTGTGTGTGTGTGTGTGTGTGTGTGTGTGTGTGTGTGTGTGTGTGTTTGTTGCAGGAAACCGTCTAGTCAGTCTATGCGGTTCAGACCCAAAGGATCTGTGTACTCCCTGTGGAATTGACACCTTCATCCCCTTCGGAAACCCTGACGCAGACAAGAAGTTGTGTCTGAGATGTGATCAGTGTACAGGAGGTACATCATACATCACTTTAACTGATGCTAAAGACTTCTTCATTATGTTTTTTTTATTCAAGTGCTCTGAACATCACCATACAAATGCCAAAACTGCCCTTAGCTGACGACAGGGTTGGCGGTTCTGTGTAATAAGACAATGGCCAGTAAAAACTAGCCCAATAATGACCCAAGCCTGAATAATACCAAATATCAAAATGTCAAAAACAGGTGGCATGCGGGTGAAAGAGAAGTGCACCGCCAGCAGAGACACAGTTTGTGGGTGTTTACAAGGATATCGATGTGGAAATGATCAATGCTCTTACTGCCTGAAGGAGTGTGGGAAGGGAGAGCAACCTGATGGAAAAGGTGAGTCTGGATAAAGATAATCGATCAGTTTTTGATATTATTAGCTAATATGCATCTGACTGCAAAGTCTTTCTGGTATGAATTTAGGCAAGTGTGAGCCGTGTCCTCCAGGGATGTACAATGACAACATCCATCAACCCTGCGTGAACTGGACCAAGTATGATGCCTTTAACATTGTTTCTGATATCGATCTGCCTGTTAAGAATGTTTCTGAGCTGATGAAACCACATTTTATAAGCTATTTCTAAAGATGTATCTCTCAACCCACAGATGTACGCCTGACCATCAAATAAAGGTTCCTGGAAGTGCATTTAAAGATGTGATCTGTGAACCTAAACCACATCTCAAACCAACAGTGTCGCCGAACAGTGATGCAGACAGCAGTACGTATGACAGAAATATAAACCCGTGGGCATGATAGTGACCCTGACATCACTGGGAGTTTCTAAACACCCTGAAGTGGTCTTTATTTCAGATTATGGGAAGCGGCCCTACATTTGTCATGCACTTGACCTTTTATAATTCATATACATACATACATACACACACATTCTTGTACATCTATCTTTATGAGGGGATTCATTGGCACAATGCAGTCTCTTGCCACTTACCCTAACCTTACCCATCACAACTAAGTGCCTAACCCGACCCCTGACCCTAAACCAACCCTTAACCTAACTATAACCTTATCCCTAAAACCAAGTCTTGACCCTCAAACAGGCCTTTAAAGGCTCTCAGAAAGTGAGGACCAGCCAAAATGTCCTCACTTTACTCTCTTTGTCCTCACTCCAATGGTCTAAAACTCAAACTGGTACACACACACACACGCACGCACACACACACCTTGAACTTGATGTTCAATTAAATACATAAATACATTTCAGTTAAAAAAGAGCCGATAACTTGTGGTCATGTCCATGAGCTATGATTTGTTTAAAGCTTTAAGGCTAATTTTCAAGTGATTCACTCATCGTTGCTCTTTGCTACAGCGGTCATAGTTATTCTCATCATCTTTGGGCTCCTCTGCGTAACCATACCTATCGCTACAATCCTCTTCCTGGAGTGGAGAAGAAGAAAGGTCACCCATAATAAAGAAAGAAAGCAACCAGGTAAACTTCATCAAATGCTGTTTTCTTTAGTCCTGCATGTTAAAGGGTTCCCGCATCTTCATGCTTTTCCGTGTGTCTTCCGGCCCGCAGGAGGACCGACTCAGACGCGTGTCCCTGAAGAGCTCAGCTTCTGTTTTCCTGAGCAGGAACGCGGCAGTGGCAGCCAGAGCTCCATAGAGTCCCTGCTCTCGCAGAGCATCGGGCCTTTAGAGGCATGAACGCTGGCATCACAAATCATTATGTATATTGAGGATATGTATATTGTGTTTCTATGTAATGTATAATTTATTAACTGAATTCTATTGATCCCAGTGAGATTTTGTAGCCATTAGAGTAGCTGAGGTATTTGAGATTTTTCTGTACTGTCATATTTTCATATTAATGTTCTGCCTATGTTCTAAAGGAATACATTTTGTACTTGTTTACTCAAGGAGAAGGTTTGACCCTAAGTAGTAACTCCGAGAGGTACATGAACTTGACTAAATATTATGGTTCATTATTGTGATTTTTTTTCCAACCTCGGCTGCATCAGGAATCACATACTTCCCTACTATATAGAAAGTGAAAAACAGAATCTGACAAAAGTATGTCCGAATTCATAGTCGGCAAAAAGTACCCAGATGACCTACTACTTCCGGGGAGATTCTGAAATGTGCGTATGATGGACACTTTACTTTCCCACGGGAGAGGATTTATGAATGGCTTTAACATAACCTGACATAACTGATGCTGACATGACGACATGGCAAATGTAGTAAATGTAGTTGTTGTTGTCAGCCAAATATTTTGTTTAATATATTTAAGTAATTGAACAATGTACTCTGATGTTGGTTAATAGTCACATGACATGCAGGTAAACAAAACTTTTTTTTTTCTTTTTTTTTTATGAGCTCACAAAATTTTCGTTTGGGAAATCCTGACATATAACATTGTTCTGTTGTGAATCTCTTACAATGCAGGTTGTAAGTTGTATAAATTATAATTTCAGAGAATTGTTTTATGTTTGATAATAAATCAGCCTGTACGAAATCATTGTGCTCAGATTACTTTTATTATGAAAACACATGTTAACACATAATACACACACAAAAAAAAGGAAATCCTCAAATATGAGACCTTTAAACTGTAGAGGTTCAGTTGCCCTTTCGCCTTAAGAACAGAGAGGCGTTCACGCGGATGATGTCATCGCATGCACAAAAGGTTACAGTATGTGTGGGGGGGGCAGAGACCTCTGCACTGAAATACTGTAGGCTGTCAGGATGTGACGGCGTTTGATATTTTAATTCAACATCATCCGAATTCCCCTGCATAGAATTATTTTAAATCCACTGAAATTTCCAACAGCAAAAACCCTGAATCTTCACATTCTGGTAAAAGACATCTCAGGTTCTTTTCTGACCTCTGACCCTTGCGTTTCGCAACACCATTAAACACAGAGCTGCTGCTGCTCTGTTTTTAGAAGTGAAAATGAGGAACACAAATTTAAAAAACAAATGTGGACTAAAACGTGAATGTGAAATAATGCAATTGAAGCACAACACAAAGTCAGCAGAAATAAGGCATTATATCCCTTTCACAAACAGAAAATCACAGGTCTCTGGTGTATTATCCTTCAGTTAACTCTTGTTATTTTTTTCCATTTACCTGTTTTAGTTGACAAAGATGTTATTCCACTGCATGTACATTAAATGACTCATATAAACAAATAGATGAAGATAAAAAAATGACATTATTCTTTTATCACAATGTAACCATGAGAGTCTTCCAAATTCCATTCCATCCAAAATCAGATGTGCAATCTTTACATATTTCCAACTTCTGATCATAAACACAATCTATTGCCCAACACATGGAGAGTTATCTTAGCAGGTGTTTGATGCTCAACAAAGATATGTCTCTGGAAAGCAAATTGTGAAGCATCACTAATAAGGCGCTGCAGTGATGCTATATTTTTGTAGTGCAAACCGTATTGACAAAACCCAGTACGATTTTTGGATTATTGCAGTAAAAATAAGGTCTGTGACCAACAAAAGTTTGTGATTCTCACATTTTGATTCTCACATCATGATAATCTCCACAAGTGAACAACTTTATATTATAAACCATGAGGCTGAGTAGATGTAGATGAGTTCAGTTTACCCGTCCAGTCTAATGACATTTAATGTCTCCGATAACCTCTATAGTCCCATTTAGCCACATGTTAGCAACGGCCTTTTTCAAGATAAGTAAAAGCTTTCAAAAATCACATTAATAATGTATTTTATGTTGTAGAATAAAACGTGAATGACCTTAACAGCATACCTTAGTTCAGGCCTTAAAAAAAACCATTGACTTGAATGTTAGTTCACCCAAAAATGAAAGTTCTGTCAGTAATTACTCACGCTCATGTTGTTCCAACCCCGTAAGACTTTCGTTCATCTTCTGAACACAAATTGAGATATTTTTGATTAAATCTGAGAGCTGTCTCACTCCTCCATAGGCTTCTATGGGATCGAAACTTGCCGGCCCAGAAAAGTTATTAAAGACAAGAAAATAGTCCAAGTGACTACAGTGGCTCAACCATAAGTTTATCAAGCGATGAGAATACTTTTTGTGCGCAAAAACAAACAAAATAACGACTTTATTCAACTATTCATTTTCTTCTGTGTGGGTCTGAGTGAGTTCATGTAGTGTATCAGCGCAGCGCTTCTGGGTTGTACGTCACACGTGTTACACACATGACCAGCTTCGGCCAATAGTGAGTCTACGTTCTTACGTACAACCCAGAAGCGCTGCGCTGTTACACTACATGAACTCACTCAGAGGCCCACACAGAAGAAAATAAATAGTTGAATAAAGTCGTTATTTTTGTTTTTTTGTGCACAAAAAGTATTCTCATCGCTTGATAAAAATGGTCCCTTGGACTATTTTAAACATTGTCTTTACTAACTTTCTGGGCCGGCAAGTTTCAATAACATAGAAGCCTATGGAGGAGTGAGACAGCTCTCAGATTTCATCAAAAATATCTTAATTTGTGTTCTGAAGATGAACGAAAGTCTTACGGGGTTGGAACAACATGAGGGTGAGTAATTACTGACAGAATTTTTATTTTTGGGTGAACTAACCCTTTAACTCGTTTCCAGGTTTTGGCCTACAATAATACACTGTCCCTGCAGCACTTTATGCTAATAATCATTTTGCAGGTGTACAATTAACAACAGAGATTTAAAAAAATGACAGTGTTTGTATCATCATATAATAAAGGAACTTTGACTCAATGTATTTTGATAGATTAAAAGCGAGTGTTTATCATTAACTATGTACATTACATTTCCCTGGCTGCCGTCATGTTTGCGTGTTGCCATTAACAACAGGATGAAATCGCAGTTGGAAAACCAACTTCAAGTGTCGTTCCAAGTTGCACACTTTTAGAAGAAAAGGTTCTATGTAGAACCCTACGGTTCTTGACTCAATTTGAAAGATCTCTTTATGTTAGAAAGGTTCTATATAGGTAAATTATTTCATAATACTTTAATGGGTTATTTAATTTTTTTCTTGTGATTAAAGGATATTTACAAGCCGTTTAATTCATAAAATTTAATTGCCATGATGGAAAGGAACCCCTGAAAAGTTCTATATAAAAAAATTAAAGTGCTCTGTCAGACGCTTCATATTTAGAACCTTTCAGGGTTTTCCATCATGGGATCTTTTTATAGATTTAGTTTTAATTCATTCATTTCAATTAAATTTTATGAATTACACAGCTCCTAAATATCCTTTATCACAAGAATTTTTTTTAAATAACCCATTAAACATTAAAGTAATATGAAATAATTTACCTATATAGAACCTTTCTGGCATAAAGAGATCTTTCAAATTGAATCAAAGAAGCGTAGGGTTCTATATAGAACCTTTTTTTTTTTTTATAAGAGTGCATGAATGGAACATCAGACAATCACCAGTTATAAACTCAGTCTAACAACAGATTATAAAATCTGTATCCATAACATTGACTATACAATACTTTCAGTTTAAAAGAAAACCGAGAGACGGCACTGAATTAGTCATACGTTCACTGTTGTTTACAGTTCTCTTTCTTGTCTTTGGCTTTGTGACGTCCTGCTTTGTCGCTCTGCCGTCTAGTTGGTGGTATGAAGGTGGGTTCTGGTAAGTAGTCATAAAAGATACTGTGCGGGCTACGAGAGGCCAAGCACAAACCTGCTGAGGAAACAGAAAATGACTGTTGATGTGGCACAAATACAGTTATTGAACTTTCCTATTATATAACATGCCTGACGGGGGGCTGGTGGAAATGTGGCTCTCACGCTTCCTAGCCTTGAACGTTGGGTCCAGTTCCTCTGCAATGTTGTGTATGTGTTGGTTTCGGCTGAAAAGAGATAAACAAGGTGTGGTGCAAAGATACAGTAACTGTTGAAAGGCGTTCTTGAGAAACGGACAATTGTGTGAATGTGTGAGATAAAGAATGTGTGACTTACAGTGCAGTGCATGGTGGGCTTGCTAGATGGTGTTCAATGGTGTAGTCTTCCTCTTCCACTGGCGAATGCAGTCCGTCTGAGTTCAGCCTCTCTCGCAGCTTCTGAAGAGCCTGAAAGTAAAGACAACATGGTCTGAAATATCTCCATTTACACCAAAATTAAAGCAAATTACAAATGAATGGTCTATCCACACCATGAATTAAAGGGGTCATGTTATGTTTTTTGTTTTCCATATTAAACTTTCTTTAGTGTGTAATTTTGCTATTTGAGGTCTGCCAAGTCCCTCCAGCGAGACTTCTTCTTTATATCAGTGTCAGTGTTTCTGAACTCCCTGAAACGCCTCCATTGTAGTTTTGAGTTTTCTTCCGGGAACAAATATTCCTCATTTAAATAATTCATACGCAGAATAAAGGGGCGGGGCCTGGTTGAGTTAGTTAGTAGTGTGTTGAAACTGGCGGTTATGATAAGGTGCGGGACATTTCCCAAACATGTTTGAAGCGATTGACCAATCACAACACACTGCTCCAGCTGACCAATCAGAGCACAGTGTGCTTTTCAGAAGGAGGGCTTCATAGAGACAGGAACTAAACAGAGCGTTAAAGGGATAGTTCACCCAAAAATGAAAATTCTGTCATCATAGACTCACCCTAAAGTTGTTTCAAACCTGTATGAATTTCTTTTTTCTGCTGAACCCAAAAGAAGATATTTTGAAAAATGTCTATAACCAAACAGTTGACGTGTCCATTTACTTCCATAGTAGGAAAAAAAAAATACTATGAAAGTAAATGGACACGTCAACTGTTTGGTTACAGACATTTTTCAAAATATCTTCTTTTGTGTTCAGCAGAAAAAAGAAATTCATACAGGTTTGAAACAACTTTAGGGCGAGTCTATGATGACAGAATTTTCATTTTTGGGTGAACTATCCCTTTAAGGCCCTTGCACACTGAGTCTGATATTCACATCCGAAATTTTCGCGCGTTAAAAAACAAATACGACCTCACGTTATGTCAATCACGCTTGCACACTGCCTCCTCATAAAAAAAAAAAAAAAAAAACGGATCAGGTTCGATTTTCTGCGTTGTTCGCATACGTAACAAGCATTTTGAATGGTGTTTTGACAATTCAGAGCCACCGAATCACGAATATGAAAAAACGCATGCGAAAATTTTGGACTCAGTGTGCAAGAACCTTTACTGACAGACTGGCAAAAGAGGAATTGCAACAATGGAGAATATGGGAAAAGAACATTTTTGAACATTCATACATGAAAATATTCTAGTAGGCCCCAAACACTAAATTAAGACAAAGGTCATAATGGGTCCCCTATAAATGAGAAAGTCTGCAAAATATATATTGCACACCAAAAGCGAAAGCATGTGCTTTAATGCTACAGATTTCTTTCACCTTAAATACTTATATACAGTAAAATAATAATGTTTAAAGTTGTAGATAAAGATTATAGGTGTACATTTTACAAGGAAACACCATTTCAGATTTTCTGCTTTAAAATTTCCCAATTAGTTCAATGTGTTACTTGCAGTTTCTTTGTGAAATTTACTAGCAATTTCTGCTTTACTTTTCACAACTGTTGAATAAAATTAGGTGTGTTGTGTTTTCATGAAGCGGATGAGGTTGGTTCAGACCTTCCTGGTTGTAGTGTTTCCTTCATCTCTTGGTTCGGCTGGTCTGGTCTGGATCTCTAGGTCTCGTGGCCTGTCGGTGACTCTTCTCTGATGGCGCTGCTGCATGTAGTGTGCGATCTCCTGATGAGCATTTATTCAGCAGTTAGAGAGTTACATCACCACAGCTGAGCTTTCTTTAGACGTTTGAGAATCAAGAAGTAGTATGTCATTTGATGTACTTAAGTTAATCTACATTCCAGGAAAATATGGAGCTGTACATTACATCTTTTTATCAATCTGTAAAGTGCAATCTTAGTTATCCTGAAGATTATTTTACCTCATCTTGGGCTACTTGAGCCGCAATGAAGTCCACGTCTGATCCAGAGCTGCGAGGAAACCGCTAAACAAAAGACATAATAATAAATACTATGCGTGTTGTTTTAGTAGCAAACTTATATTTTAGTTTTAGTAATTATTTATATACAATTATTAAGATTTAATTTTTATATTTTCATTTATTTTTTTGTAATTTTGATGTGCTTTTTTATAAAAAAATGAATTTTCTTTAAAATTTTAATTTTATTTAGTTTAAAGTTTATTTTTTTATTTAGTTTAATTTGAGTTTCACTTGAGTATCAAAAAGACATAAAAATGAATACTTTATTCTTATTATTTATATACTATTATAATATTTATTAATATTTTGAAGTAGCTTTTATTTTTATATTTTCAGTTTTCATTTTACATTTTAGTTTAAGTAATTTTGTTATATGATTTTTTATTTTATTTTTTCTATTTAGCTTTAATATATTTTTAGTCTGAATACTTTTATTACTTCAACTTACTTTATTTCTGTATTTCTTTATTTCTTTATTTTATTTATTTCAACTAAAGTTTTTTTTTAAGGTCAAGTCTTTTTTAAATCAATTTTTTGTATTTTATTTCAATTATCAAATAAATAAACAAATTGGTGTGAGTTATTTAGAGTACTGCATTGTCATTAAATTCAAATTTATTTAGATTTTAATTTCAAATTAAATTTCATTCAGATACTGTCAAATTCAAAGATTGAGCAAAGAAAACTTTGCGTTCCCTCGTAAAGAACACAAACATTTTTGTGAGGGAACGCAATTATTGGCCTATTATTTTTCCTCACCACCATGTCCCATAAGGGCTCCGTATGCACAAAGATATTCACGATCTTCAAAAACAAAGTAAAACTAGTCCCGAACCCTATGCAAACCTGAGGTTATCCATGAAAAACTAACCAAATAAAAGTGTGTATAAGCAAATAAAGCATGCTGAATGTAACGTACATCTCTGCGAGGCAACATCTCCTCTTCCTCCTGAAGTCTACGGGCCAGCTCAGCGTCCTGAAGCACCTGCTCCCAGATTCCCAACCCTGACGGAAGGAGAACATCTTTTTAAGACCAAAGCCAACATATCAGCATGTGTCTACATTAACAATACACATTTACCTTCACATAGAGGAGAAACACAGTCATTTTCATGGTGTCCAGCATCAGCCCTCTGCCGTCTCATCTCCATTTCTTCTTCTTCCTGGAGCCGTTTAGCCATTTCCTGTTCAGAAAACAATTCACACACACAATAATTCAATAATTCACACAATTCAGTAATAAAAACAACTGATGCATAATTTTAATAGTCCAGTACAACCATAAGTCAAGCCATATTTATTTAAAGAGTGTGTTATACAATACAGATAATTTCAAAGCAGATTCACATTAATAAAACAGGAAGATAACAGTGTTACTGTTGTAAATAATTCATCAATTATGTATCAAATTCAATTTGAGCTGTAAGGCAGCTCTACAGAAGACAATGGTGTTGTTATTCAGCTCACGTCAATTCGATGTTGATTCAGACGCAAAGTCATTATTACAGTTTTGTTGTCATCCGATGGTGTCAGTGCAGTTAATATTACTAGTCTTTGAAACCCTAGCTGAGCAAGCCAAAGGAAAAAAATAACCAAAAACATGCCTAGTGTGACATATTTCCGAGTGAAACAGTACATATCAGAGGTAAATATGAGATCTGGATTCATCCATTGGGAATAAGTTCACAAATAAGACCAGGCAATTTAATTTGTTTTCATTTTAATTTTAGTTTCAGTTTTAGAAATATTGCTATATGCCTTTGTCTTTTTTATTATTTATATATATATATATATATATATATATATATATATATATTATATATATATGTATTTTTTTTATTTTTTTTTATTTAGCTTTAATTTTGAACATGCAAGAAAGTAAACAGTGGTCACTATTATTTACAACGGCAGAACTGAATATATCTCTGATGCATCAGGGTGGAGGAGAGGTGATATTCATAATAAGATCTCAGACCACGCATGCACAGATACACACACACACACACACGCACGCACGCACACACACACCTTGGTCTGAGTAAAGATCACACAGCAGAGGTGTCAGAGTAGGCCGTAAAAGTTCCATCACGGAGTCACTCGAACAAAAGCACATAATCTTTAAGCGCGAAAAACCAGTGTGACACCCACTAGAGTACAAGCAGGCCAGACCCATGGAAAGTACAGCTCACACACACACACACACCCCCCCTACACACACTCTATACGTGTGACGCCCACAGAGACGCTTCTCAGGACACACACCTCGCCTGAGCACTTCTGAGGGCTCGTTTACACACTGACATAAAAACCACATAATTCACACAAGAACTGACGCATTTATTATAAAGATTTACACTCAGCAGCAGAAGTTTGGAGAACAAACATCTGACTTTGAGGATATCTCTTGATCCTAACCAGTTTCCGCCAAAATACCACATTAACCACAGTCGTTGTAACTACAGTAATATCATAATTCATAATAAACACATATGGGTTTAAACAGTTTTCTGAATTTGTTTGAAGTTAACATGAAATATAAACTGGAGGAAAATTAACTGTATTTTGGCAGTATATTTTTATTTAGCACTATTACACAGGTCTGACATGTAATGTGACATTGTTGTCATGGTTTTGTGATCCTTTATGAATTAAATAGAGTAGGAAACCATTTTAATTTTATACAATGAAAGCTTAAGCAACAGGAATGGGTGGCTAAATGAGAGAAAATAAAGACGGGAAGTGAGGTCACACACTAAAAATAACATTTAAAATCTATTATTCAATTTAAATGTAAGGTACTTTTTGAGACAAAAAGCACACACTAAAAGTATATACCAGTAACATCAGTTGTCCACTAGAGGACAGTAATGTAAAAAGGAGGTTTGGGCTCTACAGTCACGCTATTAAAGGGCCAGTTCACCCAAAAATGTTTATTATTTAATCACCCTCATTTAGACATAAACCATAAAGCAGATATGTATGAACAATGAGGACAGAATGACAACAGAACTATTAACTAAAAACTATTAATTCACTATATCTTCTGAACCTGTTAAACCTCAGAGTGAAGTTTAAGGTAAATGATGAAAGAATAAAGTTTTTTGGCTGGACTTAATTTGTTATCATTTGACTGATCGTCGATCAAGACAGTCCCTATATTTAATCACCGGGATGTCTGGATGTTCCCTGAAAGGGTTTTTTACTGCATTTCTTATAAACAGACAGAGAATTCCCCATGGGAAAGTCAATGCAATGACTACACAAATAAACACACAACATCAGAGGATGCAGTTGTGTGGGCTCATGGGTATTCCAGCACTTAAGACTGAGGGTTACAACTTGAGTCCTACAGACTGAAGAGTTAAAGTATGTGTAGTTAAGTTATAACAATCAACATGCCCTCAGCGCCACGGTGAGGCATTTCTCATTGTGTGGCACCATGGTGAAAGAGTTTCCATTCTGATGGCCAGCCCCACTGGCCCACCAACGATTCAGGCCTGAAGAACTCAAGTGGGAATGTGTGTGTCTAACATGCTTTTGTACAACTTTTTGTACACACACACACACACACACACACACACACACACACACACACACACACACACACACACACACACACACACACACACACACACACACACACACACACACACACACACACACACACACACACACACACACACACACACACACACACACACACACACACCACAATAGCGTAGCAGATCTATTCCGCCAGGACCAAACATATCAACATTGTTATATTCAATATCCATTACCATGCCAAACACTTAGAGAGTTGTCATGACAGACATTAAGTAACGATTTTAACTTTGACTTTTGTATGATTATTTCTCTATTCTTAACTATGCCAATGTAAAGCACTTTGAATTAATTGCATATAAAATGAGCTAAATATAGTGATCTAAATAGACTTGCCCTGCCAATAGTGTTTCTCTTTTCTCTTTTGTGCTGTGAGCTTTATGACTCGTGAAGTGAGCATTGTTTTGAAATAGCTGGCATAGTGTTGACAAGGGTCACTCAGATAAATACGTCATTCTAGGAAAATATCGCCAGAAGAACAACAAGACAACGCCAAACTGCCAAGATACAGATGGATACATTTAGCCAGTACTGGAAAAAGGCTACAGTTACACTATACAATCAAACTGCAAGACTTTGTTCACAGGCTGGCAGAAATACAGAAAGATAATTACCAGTACAAATCTCTTCTACCCCACTGAACTGCTCAGTTTGCAGTCTAATAATACTGTCGCCACTAGGCAGAAAGGACAGTCAACACCAGGTGTCCATGCAGAGCGCAAAAATATGATAAATTCTAATTCTATGCACTAAAATGTGCATAAATTCTAAAAGTAAACATTATACGCACGCCTTTTGAGGCAGAGCATTTTTTATCCGATAAGAAGGCGTGCATGAACTATGTCGGAACCACATTCACCGATTGAATAACTGTATTAAGCAGCAGACCAATCGCATTGCACAGCATCGCAAATGTTGTTTTGGTCATTTTGAAATTCAGAGCCAAAGTCTGTCATCAAAATGGTTGGGAATAATGACCTCCCAGAACTCTCGCAAGATTGCTTTTCATCTGTTTCAAAAGATGTATGAAAAAAGAGACACAGTTTCTTCCCCAATTGCAACAACTACTATTTTTATTACAGATATTTTGCACCAATTATCTAGGAGGTGATGATTTTGTTTTTTTGAACACAAGGGATGGAAACGGTGCTTTATTCGCAAATGTTTTATGCCATATTCTATCATTTTATAATTTTGAACATAAGTTAAATTTGCAACTTTTGGATGGAAACAAATCTAATGTCTCTTTAAATAAGTCCAATTACTATAGTCAGTTAGTCAGTCATATTTATTCATAGAACACATTTAAAAACAACAGCTGTTGGCTGTGCTGTACAAAGTGTAAACTAGACCCACTCATGACCATAAGCAACAGTAAATAAGTGGGTTTTAAGTAAAGATTTAAAATCAATGTATGTTGGTGCAGTTTTTATGTAAGATGGCAGATTGTTCCAAAGCTGTGGAGCGGCCACTGAAAAGGCACAATCTCCTTTCAATTTTAAAGGGGTGGTATATTGCCCTTTTCACAAGATGTAAAATAAGTCTTTGATGTCCCCAGAGTGTGTATGTGAAGTTTTAGCTCAAAATACTCCACAGATATTTTTATATAGCATGTTAAAATAGTCACTTTTTAAGGGTGAGCAAAAACGCACCATTTTTGTGTCTGTTCCTTTAAATGCAAATGAGCTGCTGCTCCCGGCGCAGGGGGCGGAGCTTCAAGAGCTCGTGACCTTAGCAGCTTCGATTACCTCACACAGACATGAACTGAAATTTCAAAAACTTTTAGCCTTTTATGTTCAAACCGAAGTCAGACAATGATGGAGAGACTCAGGAAGAAGTGACAACATGTAGACAACAATTCTGAATGGTTAGTTGGTGAATTTATGTAGCTTAAGTGTAGTTATCTTCTAGTCATTGATTATCATATTCTGTCTTGATAATCTATAAATCGTGTTCCCGGGGGCGGGGTTTATGTAAATTCTAGGGTTTGTGATGTCACTAACCCGGGAGGAAGCTCGTGTAGTCTCTACCAGACGTTTGTTGTAGTCCTTAAAAAACTATTTAAAAAAAAGTACATATCTCCCTTTGCTTTGAACTTTGAGTGTTGTAACTTTGTAGATGTTGTTTATGCTCAAACAGCAACATTACACACTAACTAAAGTTAGAAAAGTGAAATCATATTCAACCACCCCTTTAAACGTGTCCTTGGGAACAGTCAGCTGTAGACTACTGGTTGACCTAAGTTTTCTAAAAGCATTATGGTGGGATGAAAGGACATCAGAGATGTATGGAGGAGCCAGTCCATGCAATCCCTTATAAGCAAAGAATAGTGTTTTGAACTCAATACGATGTTTAACTGGAAGAGAGAACAATACTGGCGAAATATGTTCACTATAGACCATTACTTCCTCAAGACATTTTTCCAAAGGGCTCCAGACAGACGGCCTCAGAAAGCCTCTTGTAAATAGTCTTTCCACAAATACAGAAGCTCAGTGTTCATCCAGCGGGACGTGGCCTTCAGATGAGCGGTCCACCTCCTCAGTGACAAACCACTCGTCACCCCAGAAACACCACAGACATCGCCATGGGAACACTCTCAAAAACCACTCCTGACAACAATGATGACAAAGCTGCTCCTTTAGGAGACAGAAATGTCGCCCAACAGCTCAATAAAGGACATAAAAGAATACTTGAAGCCAATGGATATCAGAGTGCAAGATCCGACTCGGGCCTCAGTCTTCTCAGTCTCTTCAATCTTTTATGTTCTTTCTGTCCTTTATTGCTCTCTGCAAAAGCATCTCTACACAACCGCCACCACAAACAGGTGTTTTGATCAGCTTAACATGAGTGGACAGATAATTAACAACAGAGCAATGAACAAAACATTTGTCATTTGTGTAGAAATGAATGGGAAAAATCACAGTGTTCAATATGGTGAATGTATTAGGGGTGTAACGATACCCTCATGTCACACGATTCAATACATATCATGATACCGAACTCATGATATGATATTATTGCGATACTCCAAGATTATGATAAAAGGTTAACAAAAAATGTACTGTTGATTAAAATACTAACTTTAGTTTTACATTGGGGGTGTAAATGAATAGGCTTGGACTTGGTGCTAGAAACCCAATGGTGACACCAGAATAAAAATATTCATGATTCTGAAGCTGAAAATACAGAATTATTTTAGACGAATATGCTTGCTCTGTCACTCACTAGATATATTTAAAATAACGTCGGCCACTTTTTACTGGTAACAAAAGACATTTGGCATTATCAGGACACACAAATATTCCCATATCCCCATTGCATTATTATACATTGTATTCAACATTATATAGAAGATTAATGTAGTACTGACACTAAAACTCACACAGTAATTTTCATATTGAGTGAACTATACACAATACAGATTATCACTATCCACGATTCATATTGTTGCCTTTTTGTATTGCGATATATTGTGACACGATATATTGTTACACCCTAGAATGAGCATGGACCAGATTTTAAGCATTATTTCAGCTAAAGAAGCAACATTTATGATACCAAACATCTGATAATCATAATCAAAATAAGCGAGCGGCCATCTTTAAAATGTTGTCTTTGAAATTCCGTTTTTGCTGTAGCTCTGTATATTTCTTTGACATCGCTGTCGAAGAGATAATTAGCTGGTAGAGTGGATCTACTTTTGTAGAGTTATAGGGTTAGTTCGCCCAAAAATATATATTTATTTCAATATATCAAAAGAAGATATTTTGAAGAATGTTGGTAACCAGACAGTTGACGGTAGCCATAAAAAAAAACTTGTTTTACAGTCTGGCTTTTTAGGTTTAAAGGAACACGCCGACTTTTTCGTACTTTAGCTTATTCACCGTATCCCCCAGAGTTAGATACGTCCATACACACCCTTCTAATCTCTGTGCGTGCCGTAACTCTGTCTGACGCACCCACCGCTAGCCTAGCTTAGCACAAAGACTGGAGGTAAATGGCTCCATCTAGCATACTGCTCCCAATAAGTGACAAAATAACGCCAATATTTTCCTATTTACATGTTGTGATTTGTATAGTCACAGCGTGTGTACAAATAACAAGGTCACATGAGACACAGCCATCTTCTAACCGTATACATACTGGGAGCTATATTCTCAGAAGGCGAAGCACTGCTACTTGGGTGGAGTGATTTGTGATTTAGGAAAATGTTGGCATTATTTTGTCACTTATTGGGAGCAGTATGCTAGCTGGAGCCATTTACCCCCTGTCTTTGTGCTAAGCTAGGCTAGCGGTGGGTGCGTCAGACAGAGTTACGGCACGCACAGAGATTAGAAGGGTGTGTATGGACGTATCTAACTCTGGGGGATACGGTGAATAAGCTAAAGTACGAAAAAGTCGGCGTGTTCCTTTAACTGTGACATGTTTTGATGAAACACACCTCATCCTCTTCCTCTCGTCTCCTGGCCTCCTCAGCACACCTCTGGAGCTCTTCCTGAATCAGCTGAGCATATCTGCAGTCCTCTTCCTCCCTGAAAATCAGACAGAACGCTTGAATGATTCAATATATATATATGATATTTATTATATATGCTTTTTGCTGTCCTCTTTTGTGCTGGTTGCAATATCATGTACACTAATCAGTAAGTAATTAATACTTTTATTCAGCAAATGATGCATTAAATTAATCAAACGTGACAGTAATTCATCAAAAAAGCATCATGATTTCCACAAAAATCTAAAGCAGCACGACTGAGCACGACAGAAATGTTCCAGCATATTAGAATGATTCCTGAAGAACCATGTGACAATGAAGACTGGAGTAATGATGCTGAAAATTCAGCTTTGCACCAAGGGAATACATTATATTAAAAGTATTTAAATAGAAAACTGTTATTTTAAATTGTAATAATATCTCACAATTTTTACTGTATTTTTGATCAAATAAATGCAGCCATTGATGAGCATAAGAGACTTCTTTCAAAAAAAGTCTTATCGACCACAAACTATTGAACTGTTTTGTACATAAAAACCCTAAACAAGTCCATGCACCATACAAGTGGAAAAGCAAACTCATGTCAAGTCACGCTGATTTTACTCTCAAGCCAAACATTAATTCCTGTGTTTTTTAACCTACACGTCCTCACAATATACAAACTAATCAAGTTACGCAACACAATGAGTCAAGCATCTGTTTTCCACATAGTAATTTGCAAATTCAAAAATGTCTGTGGTTTAGTGATGTTGCTGATAACACAGTAATTCAGGAAGCGTGTCGAGGCCTGACGACTCTTACAGCTGCCGCAGGTTTCGGCTGAGATCCACTCGCTGTTCCTCCTCCTCCTGAAGCCTCCGGGCCAAACGAACATCATTCTGCACCGCCTGGTTCTTCTGGATGTTGGTGCTGTAAAACTGCTCAACTGAGATGAAAAAGTTGAATCAGTCTGAGGCCTATTTTTACCCAGTGAAATAAGGAAGGACGAGCAAGATTACAGGAAGTAGATGCTTATACTCACTTTCCTGCTCTTGAAGACTGTGAGCCAGAGCGCCGTCCTCTAACACAGAGAAACATTGGCACACTGCAGGGGGAAAAAACAAAATTATAGGCAAGAGTGTTAAACTAAATTAGCAGGTCATTAAAGGCTTAATTATAGGGATTTTACCACAGTAAAATGACTGTAATCTTTATAAGACGGGACAACAGCAATGTAACTGATATTAATGTTCAATGCATTTATTTGATTAATAATCACAATTCTCTCATCAAATAAAATGGTTAATTTGCTGAAATGTAGTCTAATTGGTGCAACTTCAAATTCAAATAGTTTTGCTACACATTTGTCTATTTCATGCAATTTACAGATTTTTTTGAGCTAGAAATATCCCGTTTATAAACATTTCATTTTAATATAGTCCATAATTTTACATGAGGAGTGAAGACACTAAAGAGATGTGGCATTTTAACATGCAAACGTATTCATAAAACTATACAAGCAATTTATTTGAAGTCACTGGCGTTCTTTTCAGCACAAAAATGAAATAACTTGAAATAACTTTATTTGAGAAAAGTCTGCATTATTTGCATGGCAAAAATAAAATGACCACCTGCATGTGATCATGTATTGCAGGGATTTTGTGTACATTCATCACGAGCAGGGTTGTTATGGTTGTTGACTAAAACGAAAACTAATACAAATTGATTTTGATAAATGAAATAATGCTGAAATATCATAAAATATAAATATTAGATGAAGAACTTAAGTTAAACAAAAAATAAATAAATGGAAAATTAGAAATGTTGCCTTTGACAACTAACTGATATAATGAATTTAATTAATTCAATTTAAGCACTAAAATTTCTGTACTAAAACTGAAAAAATATATAAAAGCCTATAAAAAAGCTAATTCAAAAATGTATAAATAATAGTAAAATGACTTTGATAATGGCAGTAGCAATGAATGAAATGATGAAGAAGAGCATTATAACCAGGAATAAAGTTATCGCTAATGCCAATCCCAACATTTAAAACACTTTCGCCATTTTAATAAAGCTGATTCGGGAGTCAGGATTGCAGTGATGCTGTAAAGCTATAAATCTTGGTAATAATCGGCTGCATCCTCCACATCTCAGCACTCACAACTGGCCTGTGCAAGTTATTGTACAGATTAAGTTTAATCATTTAATTACTCAAAACTAATTTTTGAGTGGCATATTTGTGCAATTATTGACCTGCTTGACAGTTTGTGCCAATAAACAATGTTATCAGTGCATGCAATTCATTCTCTAAGACCGGTTTATGTTTTGGCCCGTCTCCGCTCTGTTAATAACGCCACACTGGGGCCAAAACAGGAAAACTAAAGCCAAGCCAACTGGGTCAACAACTCTAACTCTAACACAACGGCTCAGAGGAAAAGCACATAATGCCCAATAAGCTTACAGAGGTGTGTCAATGTGAACGGCCAAAACCGCCAGGAGTCCACTGATCGACTATTAAACAATAGCAACCTGAAGCAAACACACACACACACACAAGGCTCTTCTGAAGGTCAAAGAAAACCCTGCACATTAAACACGCATACAATGACAACCCTCCTTCCCTCTCTGTCTCATGCTCTCTTTAAGTAAGTGTGGAAAAATCAGTGAGCTAATAAAAGCTCACGAACTCTCGCACAAGCATGCTAAACATCAGAGCCATAAAAGCTGACACTCCATTATAAAAGACAGGTCGTCTAATTACAGATCTGTCAGTGCTGTAACACATATTAAATACTCACAAAGACGTCTATGACAAAGTAACTACTATTAAGCTACTATTCTTAAAAAGTATGAGTCTCAAGATAACAATTTTTTTTTTATTTTGCATAAGATTTACCGTTTGTAAAGATGCGCCTGCGTCCATTCGTCAAACTCTGTCTACTGTCATGAAGCACATACACACACGAGTGTGAGCTCATCCTATATATCAGTCCGTCATGCGCTTCTGTTAGTAAACAGCACTGGTGCTCAAGCTGATGAATTTAACAAAAAAAGAGAAAAAGTTAGGAAAAACCCCTCCTGGTTCATAGGCACCTCCACCCTGATCCAGGACGGAAAAGCTGACATGGGCACTCTCAGGACAGAAGCTTGTTTCATAAAGGTTGGCATACTCACAGTTAAACTAAATGCAATGAAAGGGGTTTTGTGCATAACAAGAGCCAATGTTGTGCAACTTAAAATTAGAACCGGGTTTTAAACCAGAAATAGTGACGTGCAATTCCTCAAACCAGTGGAAACAGCTTTGATGCCTTTATAATAATATTATTCTTAAAATGTTATTTTAATCACAGCTGAGGATGAGGGAAAAAGTAGCAATATTATGAAAATTAAACTCAATGACTTAATCCTAAATGACCTCAATCTTAAAAAAGAAAAAGCTAATTATCATTAAAGTGGTCTAAGGCTTATTGTTCACAAGTTTGGGGTCTGTAATTTTGTTTAACGCTTTTGAATTGTCTCTTATGCTCACTAAGGCTGCATTTATTTGATTTATATAAAAAAACAGTAATACTGTGAAATATTATTACAATTTAAAATAACTGTTTTCTATTTTGATATATTATAAACTTGAAATGTATTCCTGTGATCAAAGCTGAGTTTATTTAATGCATCTTTACTGAATGAAAGTATAAGTTTCTTTTAATAAAACATCTTCCTGACCTCAAATGGTAATGTGGTTTTATGGTACGATTTTAAAGCTCATCTTATATTCTTTTATTGTACATAAAAACAACAATGTGAACATTATTCAAAACATCAGCTATTGTTCTTCACAGAAAAAAGAAAGTCAAATGGGTTTAGAATGACATGAGGATGAGTGAATTATTAAAAAGGTAAATTAATAATTTAGGAATCACTTATGGGGCGTCCAAAATCACACACTGTCTGAGTAGGTACAACTTTTGAATTTAAATTTACTTTGCGATCGTTAAAAAAAGGGCGTTCTATATAGTATGAATATGGGTAGTATGAATAATATTCGGATAGGTAAGTAGGGAAGTATCTGATTTCGGATGCAATGTTGCACTTTTGCTTTAAAAGCAAATATTTCTGACAACCAAATAAATTAGTGCCACCTGGAGGTGAAAAGTGAACACTGCTAATTTTGTTAGAATAAATGTTTACGAGGTGTAAGGATAAATAATGTCAGCCCTTAAATAGACAGAGGACGATGAAGGGTGGTCAAGCATGCATTTGTTGGGATAAGACAGTGGTCTGCCCCATTGATGTGACCCCCACAGCTGAGCCGAGGCCCCCGGGACAAACAGATGGTGCTATTCAAGTCTCAGAAACAAAGAGAACAGAGTAAAGACAGTAATGGGGACCCCTGCATGAAACTAGCAAGCGTCTTTTCCTGTATGCTGCTCTCCTCTTCTAATCACTCACTTTCTCCTGCAGTTCTTTGTCTATATTTGGCACGCGGAGCAGAAGCAGAAGCTATAAATATCCGGCAGTGAAGTTAAGGGAGGTTCACACATGAACTCAAAGAAACAGGTCAGAAGCTCTGCTTCAAAACCCAGTTAGTTTCAGGAGCGCATTTAAGGCCTTAAAATGCACTGTGGGTAGGCATCTCACAGGGTGTTTATATAGTGTCCCGTTTTATGCACACAGTTTGTCTGCTTTCTAGGTGCAACTACAGCCGTGCGTAGGTTTATGTGAACAACCAAACAGCACTTTCCTGTTCCTCCTGCGTTCTTCTTGTTTGCAGATGTTTGATGTAAACTGATGTAAACTGATGTAAACTGACCTGTCTTTGTGTGCAGTAAATCTAAATTCTCCTGCACTTGAACTCTTCACACCTCTTTCCTGCCTCCAGCTTTAGGCCAAACCGGGAGAAGATTGGAATCTCGACCCAAATCCTGTTTAAGAAACAGGAACGCTGGGAAGCTCTTGAGCTCATCCAGGGCAGATAAGAGGACGAGCGTGTGGACAGACGCTCTCCAGCACTTTTCATCAGCACACAACACTCTCTCTCTCTCTCTCTCTCTCTCTCTCTCTCTCTCTCATCAGCAGCACACAACTGTCTCTCTCTCTCTCTCTCTCTCTCTCTCTCTCTCTCTCTCTCTCTCTCTCTCTGTCTCTCATCAGCACACAACTCTCTCTCTCTCTCTCTCTCTCTCATCAGCACACAACTCTCTCTCTCTCTCTCTCTCTCTCTCTCTCTCTCTCTCTCTCTCTCTCTCTCTCTCTCTCTCTCTCTCTCTCTCTCTCTCTCTCTCTCTCTCTCTCTCTCTCTCTCTCATCAGCACACAACTCTCTTTCTCTCTCTCTCTCTCTCTCTCTCTCTCTCTCTCTCTCTCTCTCTCATCAGCAGCACACAACTGTCTCTCTCTCTCTCTCTCTCTCTCTCTCTCTCTCTCTCTCTGTCTCTCATCAGCACACAACTCTCTCTCTCTCTCTCTCTCTCTCATCAGCACACAACTCTCTTTCTCTCTCTCTCTCTCTCTCTCTCTCTCTCTCTCTCTCTCTCTCTCTCTCTCTCTCTCTCTCTCTCTCTCTCTCTCTCTCTCTCTCTCTCTCTCTCTCTCTCTCTCTCTATCTCTCTCATCAGCAGCACACAACTGTCTCTCTCTCTCTCTCTCTCTCTCTCGCTCACTCGCTCGATCTGTCCTGGTCTCACATCACATTCCTGAACGCTGATCTCATCTCCTACAACACACAACAGCAGCCCTGCCAAACAACATCTGAGACAACAGCAAACCTGCACATGGATATTAGCCAGGGGCTGATTAAGCATTCAGACAGCTTTGACCTTCATTTTTGAATACCATTGAAATACCGTTCCTTTCACTAAACTGAAAGTTTATGGATAGTTACATGCATAAAAAGTTTTTACAAGTGCATTTTCTTCCTGCATGCAGTAGCTGAGATGAATAATAGTCAGCAACAGTTAGACCTTGTCCAAACTAATGCATCTTTTTCTCTCTGTTTTGGCCTTCTGTCCACACTGAGACGGTGTTTTTGTCCAGCAAGCTTTTTGAAAACGCTATTTTCTGATAAACGGTGACGTCATGCGTGTGTATGTTCAGTCTATAGGTGTGTGATGTTTTCAATAATGATAATTGTTGTTAATGTTTTTTTTAAAGCATTTAATAAAAATAAATAAATAAAAAAGTCTAGGTGTGTAGTGTTTCTTTACAAAGTGACATCGCCATCTACTGGCCATCTACAGCGTTTTTAGTCGTTTTCGACTAAAAATGCTGCTGTTTAATGTTTGATGACCGCATTAGTAATATCAGAGAATGTCTAATAAGGGGAGAACTTCCACTCTCAGTAAACTTCCGGCTTCTGAACTGGTTGCAGTTCCACTTTGGTTCCATATGAGGGCGCTCACAGGACGAGTGCAGAATGAATGGAGGTCTATGGCGCTATACCCTTCAAAATCCACTTTTCTCAGGATACAATTTTTTGTCTAGTAATTTGAATGTTGTATTCGAAAGGAGATGCAAAGAAATTACACATTGCGGGGTGTTAGATTTTTTAGAGTCACTTATTTGCTTTAAAAAGTCTTATAAAATGTCAATGACGTCATACACATGCTTTACGGCAATCCTTCAGTCACTTTGGTGCGTTCGCGCTCTGCACTTTCTTTTCTCTCGAGGCATCGACAACACAGCTGACACAGGTAAACACACGTGCTAGACGAGTTTTTGTTTGTTGTTTTAAAAGACCACGCCGAAAATACACACGATGCCATCAAGCGGTCTCTCTGGTCGTAATCAGTCCTTCACTGACCAATCAGCGTTCATTAGCAGAATGCTAACATGTTATG